>NC_092263.1:8802348-8812348 GCF_036320965.1 Panulirus ornatus | reverse complement strand
ATCAGGTGTGGGAGTTTGTGTATCAGGTGTCGTAGTTTGTGTATCAGGTGTCGTAGTTTGTGTATCAGGTGTGGGAGTTTATCAGGTGTCGTAGTTTGTGTATCAGGTGTGGGAGTTTGTGTATCAGGTGTCGTAGTTTGTGTATCAGGTGTCGTAGTTTGTGTATCAGGTGTGGGAGTTTGTGTATCAGGTGTCGTAGTTTGTGTATCAGGTGTCGTAGTTTGTGTATCAGGTGTCGTAGTTTGTGTATCAGGTGTCGTAGTTTGTGTATCAGGTGTCGTAGTTTGTGTAGCAGGTGTGGGAGTTTGTGTATCAGGTTTCGTAGTTTGTGTATCAGGTGTCGTAGTTTGTGTATCAGGTGTCGTAGTTTCCGGACATAACGTTCCAAGAATTTCATTAATTTATTCCAGAATCTGACCGATTATTTCCGGACACCGCGTCACGCCTGGAATTACTTTACTATGTACTTATGATTACTTTGTTTATTACTACTTACTTCCCTGGGCAACGTACCCTCTAGGACTTCTAACACGTGTAGGAGGGGGCCTTAATAATGACCTGAACTGTAAGGTCACTGATTACATTTGATTACACTGATTACATTCGATTACACTGGCTAAATTCGATTACTTTTTACATTCGATTGCACTACATTCGATTACAATGATTACATTATTACGCTTATTACATTTGATTATATTGATTACATTTGACTGCACTAATTACATTCGATTACAATGATTGAATTAAATTACAGTGATTACACTGATTACATTCGATTACATTTGATTGCACTGATTACAGTGATTACATTCGATTACACTGATTTCATTCGATTACACTCATTACATTCGATTACAGATTACATTCGATTACACTCATTACATTCGATTACGTTTATTGCATTAGATTACACCCATTACATTCGATTACATTTATTACATTAGATTACACTCATTACATTCGATTACACTCATTACATTCGATTACACCCATTACATTCGATTACATTTATTACATTAGATTACACTCAGTACATTCGATTACACCCATTACATTCGATTACATTTATTACATTAGATTACACTCATTACATTCGATTACAGTGATTACACTCATTACATTCGATTACAGTGATTACATTCGATTACAGTGATTACATTCGATTACAGTGATTACATGCGATTACAGTGAGTACATGCTGGTGGAGGGAGGAGAGGTTGTGAGCCGTGGAGAGTGTGGGCCGGCCGGACCCAACACAGACCTTATCATAGTAACGGACCATCTGGAGGGTCCGTTACTGGCGGTGACTAGCTCTTGTTGGTCACAATAGAGAGGGAGGCAGGGTAGGAGGGACGAGTGGGAGGGACGAGAGGGAGGGACGAGTGGGATGGACGAGAGGCAGGGACGAGTGGGATGGACGACTGGGAGGGACGAGGGGGAGGGACGAGAGGGAGGGACGAGGGGGAGGGACGAGAGGGAGGGACGACTGGGAGGGACGAGGGGGAGGGACGAGAGGGAGGGACGACTGGGAGGGACGAGGGGGAGGGACGAGAGGAAGGGAAGAGTGGGAGGGACAAGTGGGAGGGACGAGAGCGATGGACGAGAGGGATGGACGAGAGGGAGGGACGAGTGGGATGGACGAGTGGGAGGGACGAGAGGGATGGACGAAAGGGAGGGACGAGAGGGAGGGACGAGAGGGAGGGACAAATGGGAGGGACGAGAGGGAGGGACGAGTGGGAGGGACGACTGGGAGGGACGAGGGGGATGGACGACTGGGAGGGACGAGGGGGAGGGACGAGAGGGAGGGACGACTGGGAGGGACGAGGGGGAGGGACGAGAGGAAGGGAAGAGTGGGAGGGACAAGTGGGAGGGACGAGAGCGATGGACGAGAGGGATGGACGAGAGGGAGGGACGAGTGGGATGGACGAGTGGGAGGGACGAGAGGGATGGACGAAAGGGAGGGACGAGAGGGAGGGACGAGAGGGAGGGACAAATGGGAGGGACGAGAGGGAGGGACGAGTGGGAGGGACGAGGGGAGGGACAAGTGGGAGGGACAAATGGGAGGGACGAGAGGGATGGACGAGTGGGAGGGACGAGAGGGAGGGACGAGTGGGAGGGACAAGTGGGAGGGACGAGTGGGAGGGACGACTGGGAGGGACGAGGGGGATGGACGACTGGGAGGGACAAATGGGATGGACGAGAGGGGTATGGACAAGAGGGATGGACGACTGGGATGGACGACTGGGATGGACGAGTGGGATGGACGAGTGGGATGGACGAGAGGGATGGACGAGTGGGAGGGACGAGTGGGAGGGACGAGAGGGAGGGACGACTGGGAGGGACAAATGGGATGGACGAGAGGGGTATGGACAAGAGGGATGGACGACTGGGAGGGACAAATGGGATGGACGAGAGGGGTATGGACAAGAGGGATGGACGACTGGGATGGACGACTGGGATGGACGAGTGGGATGGACGAGAGGGAGGGACGAGTGGGAGGGACGAGTGGGAGGGACGAGAGGCAGGGACGAGGGGGATGGACGAGAGGAAGGGACGAGTGGGAGGGACGAGTGGGAGGGAAGAGAGGGAGGGACGAGAGGGATGGACGACTGGGATGGACGACTGGGATGGACGAGTGGGATGGACGAGAGGGATGGACGAGAGGGAGGGACAAATGGGAGGGACGAGAGGGAGGGACGACTGGGAGGGACAAATGGGATGGACGAGAGGGGTATGGACAAGAGGGATGGACGACTGGGAGGGACAAATGGGATGGACGAGAGGGGTATGGACAAGAGGGATGGACGACTGGGATGGACGACTGGGATGGACGAGTGGGATGGACGAGAGGGAGGGACGAGTGGGAGGGACGAGAGGGATGGACGAGAGGGAGGGACAAATGGGATGGACGAGAGGGAGGGACGACTGGGAGGGACAAATGGGATGGACGAGAGGGGTATGGACAAGAGGGATGGACGACTGGGATGGACGACTGGGATGGACGAGTGGGAGGGACGAGTAGGATGGACGAGTGGGATGGATGAGTGGGATGGACGAGTGGGATGGACGAGAGGGAGGGAGTGTGTGATGGTTGACCAC
Source organism: Panulirus ornatus (assembly GCF_036320965.1). NCBI lineage: Eukaryota > Metazoa > Arthropoda > Malacostraca > Decapoda > Palinuridae > Panulirus > Panulirus ornatus. The sequence goes on along the minus strand of NC_092263.1, from coordinate 8,809,246 downwards.
AGAGACACACACATCAAAGGTCAGAGGACCACAAAGATGGTTATCAGAACCAAGAGAAATGACTCACAGGCCAAGGCTGGGGGAGGCTCTCAACCATGTCGTCCACTTGGGAAGAGAGAAGAGTCAGGGTCTGATCTTATAACACCCACGTGAACACTTCTTCCAGACATGTTGGGATAGAACAACCAGAGAACATAACATGTTCCAGAGATGTAGGGATAGAACAACCAGAGAACATAACATGTTCCAGAGATGTAGGGATAGAACAACCAGAGAACATAACATGTTCCAGAGATGTAATGGTAGAACAACCAGAGAACATAACATGTTCCAGAGATGTAAGGATAGAACAACCAGAGAACATAACATGTTCCAGAGATGTAGGGATAGAACAACCAGAGAACATAACATGTTCCAGAGATGTAGGGATAGAACAACCAGAGAACATAACATGTTCCAGAGATGTAATGGTAGAACAACCAGAGAACATAACATGTTCCAGAGATGTAAGGATAGAACAACCAGAGAACATAACATGTTCCAGAGATGTAGGGATAGAACAACCAGAGAACATAACATGTTCCAGAGATGTAAGGATAGAACAACCAGAGAACATAACATGTTCCAGAGATGTAAGGATAGAACAACCAGAGAACATAACATGTTCCAGAGATGTAAGGATAGAACAACCAGAGAACATAACATGTTCCAGAGATGTAAGGATAGAACAACCAGAGAACATAACATGTTCCAGAGATGTAGGGATAGAACAACCAGAGAACATAACATGTTCCAGAGATGTAAGGATAGAACAACCAGAGAACATAACATGTTCCAGACATGTAGGGATAGAACCAGAGAACATAACATGTTCCAGAGATGTAAGGATAGAACAACCAGAGAACATAACATGTCTACCAGAGATGTAAGGATAGAACAACCAGAGAACATAACATGTTCCAGAGATGTAGGGATAGAACAACCAGAGAACATAACATGTTCCAGAGATGTAAGGATAGAACAACCAGAGAACATAACATGTTCCAGAGATGTAAGGATAGAACAACCAGAGAACATAACATGTTCCAGAGATGTAAGGATAGAACAACCAGAGAACATAACATGTCTACCAGAGATGTAAGGATAGAACAACCAGAGAACATAACATGTTCCAGAGATGTAAGGATAGAACAACCAGAGAACATGACATGTTCCAGAGATGTAAGGATAGAACAACCAGAGAACATAACATGTTCCAGAGATGTAAGGATAGAACAACCAGAGAACATAACATGTTCCAGAGATGTAGGGATAGAACAACCAGAGAACATAACATGTTCCAGAGATGTAAGGATAGAACAACCAGAGAACATAACATGTTCCAGAGATGTAAGGATAGAACAACCAGAGAACATAACATGTTCCAGAGATGTAAGGATAGAACAACCAGAGAACATAATATGTTCCAGAGATGTAAGGATAGAACAACCAGAGAACATAACATGTTCCAGAGATGTAAGGATAGAACAACCAGAGAACATAACATGTTCCAGAGATGTAAGGATAGAACAACCAGAGAACATAACATGTTCCAGAGATGTAAGGATAGAACAACCAGAGAACATAACATGTTCCAGAGATGTAAGGATAGAACAACCAGAGAACATAACATGTTCCAGAGATGTAAGGATAGAACAACCAGAGAACATAACATGTTCCAGAGATGTAAGGATAGAACAACCAGTGAACATAACACACGAAATCAAACAAGAAATTGTTGATCAAGAACAATTGGTGATGAGTTCCTGTTATAATACAAGATGTATACGGATGTATAACGTAAACAATGGCTGTTTACATCACGGATGTATAACGTAAACAATGGCTGTTTACATCACGGATGTATAACGTAAACAATGGCTGTTTACAACACGGATGTATAACGTAAACAATGGCTGTTTACATCACGGATGTATAACGTAAACAATGGCTGTTTACCTCACGGATGTAGATATCTCTATCCGCTGTAATAACCAGCTTAGGACGCCTTATTTCTCATGGTGACGTTAATCAGTTCTTTTCCAATAACAAAATAACACAAATTTCGAAATAACACCCACTCTCTCCCCTCGAGTGGGTAAGTTGGGCACAAACCTGCCGAGCTTCGGACACGTCGCCCTCTGGTGGGTAACGTTTCGGCGGCAAATTGCCCAACTTGGAATGTCCGGGGACGAGGCCATTATGTACACATCGGGAGGTCTTGTGTACTTCTTATTCTAATATTAAAGTTTATAGATGTATAGAGTCATGGTATAGAAGGGAGGGATAGACGTTCTATATCCGCTCCCGCGCCTGGTGTTAAGATTAGGTCGGGTAGAGCAAGATTTGCGGTTGAAAATTAAGGTTATGTAAAAAGGAAGTTGAGTTATGTTGGTCCGCCATAGGATAGGAGGGAGAGTTGCCAGATGCTTCTTTATGCTATAATTATTATTATTATTATAATTATTATTACTATCATTATTATCATTATTATTATTATTATTATCATTATTATTATTATTATTATTATTATTATCATTATTATTATTATCATTATATTGATACTAATAAATTAACTATATATTAAGTATATTAAAAGTAGAGAGTAGTTGAAAACATACTCTCTCAAAATTCAACATGGCCGGGTATACAGGAACTGTGTTGGGTTTTAAACAGATAATCATTAATTAACACTAGCGTTAACACGCAGGTTAACATGATAACTTGTGCATGACTTGTCCCAGTCGGCTGGGATGTGGGACTGCCCAGGCGGTGTGTGCAAAGTGCACGAAATGGGTGTAATCCACCTACTAACATGGGGAAGAGGGATCTCGGTCAGCGGGAGGTGACGGTTGTGCAGTAGTGGGCCAGCACTTCAGTGGCTGTCAAGCCTCACACCCTTCCCTCACCCACACGTTGGACTGCTGGTATTGTGTCCACACACACACACACACACACACACACACACACCCTCTGCTCGTCATGCACACTGGAGCAAGTGATCAGGACGCTCATCATTGTAGCCCACAAACTTAACGAACTCCACAAGAAGGGCTTCGCCCACAATGACCTCAAACTGAACAATATCACTGTGGGCGTTTCCAAAGATGACATCCACATCATTGACTTCGGCACCAGGTTTGGACAGCACCAGGTTTGGACAGCACCAGGTTTGGACAGCACTAGGTTTGGACAGCACCAGGTTTGGACAGCACCAGGTTTGGACAGCACCAGGTTTGGACAGCACTAGGTTTGGACAGCACCAGGTTTGGACAGCACCAGGTTTGGACAGCACCAGGTTTGGACAGCACCAGGTTTGGACAAGCCCTCTGGCAACACCAAGTACCACCAGAAGGGCCCTGGTATGGCTGGTACCCGAGTTGTATGAAGGGAGAAAAAGCCCCTTTGACCTGAGCCAAGCGACGTCTACTCATTTAGTGAGGTTATAATATTGACCCAAGTCCTGGAGGAAAGTGCTCGACCCAAACATATGTTGTGCTTCTGGTTCATACCAAACATGAGTGTGTGTGTCCCACACACCGACCCACGACCTCGTAAGAGGCCTTAGCGTTATCGCCCAAGCTGTCCAAGCTGGCCAAGCTTTGTCATGAGGTGCAGAGACAAGGTGGAGGAAGCTGCACCAGAACCATTCACAATATATATCATTTTATGTACGAGAAGAGGATGATATATGGTATATATATATACATGTGTCTATACCAAACCAAGACTTCGAATATCTTTCTTTGGGTCTTCGACTAGAAGACAGTAAGGACTAAAATCTAAAATAAAAAAAAAGATTCATTTAATTATAAAATAATCTATGGAAATATCAAGATGGGTTAGTATTTTGGGAGACACTGAGTGACCATGACAGCAGTTTGGATGTCAAGACAGACACATCTGCATGTCAATGTAGTGAGAAGGGCCCATGTGATGATGACGTCTGACCACAATCTTGTATACAGGGGAGAGTGAAGATTGGGGAAATGTTTTGTACTCACGATTTCCCTCTGTGTGATCACCGTACCAGTGCCCCTCTCACTATAAAATGTATACCCATGACTTCCCACATGATCATCATTGTAGCAAGGATACAGATAACCAGTCCCGGCTGAGCGGGAGCTTTGAAGAAATCCTCTCTCTCTCTCTCTCTCCAGCAAAGGTACAAGACGCCCCTGTTATGTGAGAGGTGGGAAGATTAGAAAGGGTACTAGGTGGTGGGATGAAGAAGTAAAGTTGTTAGTGAAAGCGAAAAGAGAGGCGTTTGGACGGTGCGTGCAAAGAAGGAGTGCAAGTGACTGGGAGATGTATAAAAGAAAGCGGCAGGAGGTCAAGAGAAAGGTGCAAAAGGTTGAAAAAGAGGTGCACATGAGAGTTGGAGTGAGAGAGTATCATTAAACGTTATGGAGAATAAAAAATATGTTTTGGAAGGAGGTAAAATAACGTGCGTAAGACAAAGAGAACAAATGGAAACATCGGTGAAGGAGGCTAAAGGGAAAATAATAACAGATGGTGATGAAGTGAGGAGATGAAGTGAGTACTATTACACCTATCTCCTCTATTTACCCATATATGTTATAGTTACCTATTATGTCTTCATCAGTTTTCTTTCGAGAAATTGTGTAGAAGCTGGGGGATGGCCAAGGCCAAACCTCTCTCTCAGAAATGGCTTTAATAAGAAGAAGAGGTAACATGTGTGAGTTAACATGGCTGACTGGCTCATACAACACCCAGGGAAGGCACGTAAATCGGACAGCTGTTCCCCACTGTATTTACAAGTGTAAATTGTTTACATTTAAATAAAGAGGGCAAAACTCTGCGTAAAAAGTTGACTGATAACAAATAACATTAAAGTTGATGATAATGTTATATGAGACGATGAGTTCTGATGAAGACAGACAGTGCCATACTCGTGTGTTGGATGGTCCATATATCCTCAGAACACAAGGGTCATTCTATACATAGTGTCTCCAGCAAGATAATGCGATAAATGATTTAGTTACATTGATTATTGATTAAATATGTTATTTCTTAGATATAAATTGGCACCAGCTCAACACACAGTGCTTCTACATTTCCATCTTTCATTCAATTCGTTTTATATTGATCTATCCACGTGTTCTATGTTGCTATATTCCTCTATTTCTATATCGTCCCAACAACATAGAAAAGACACGTGATAGAGAAATGTTGTGAGAAATCAAAAGAGTCCTATTAGATTATGAGGCACAACATATTACTCATTAATGACCTAATCTAACTCATGAGTCAGACCCTGACTTGCTCACCTCATTCATAACCTCCCTCATAACATGTTGACATGGTATGGTGAGGAGGAAGGAGGAGACTTGGGCCCTCCCCTCACCTCATTCATAACCTCCCTCATAACATGGTGACATGGTATGGTGAGGAAGGATGAGAGTTGGGCCCTCCCCCTCACCTCATTCATAACCTCCCTCATAACATGTTGACATGGTATGAGGAGGAGGAAGGAGAAGACTTGGGCCCTCCCCTCACCTCATTCATAACCTCCCTCATAACATGTTGACATGGTATGAGGAGGAAGGATGAGACTTGGGCCCTCCCCCTCACCTCATTCATAACCTCCCTCATAACATGTTGACATGGTATGGTGAGGAAGGATGAGACTTGGGCCCTCCCCCTCACCTCATTCATAACCTCCCTCATAACATGTTGACATGGTATGGTGAGGAGGAAGGATGAGACTTGGGCCTCCCCCTCACCTCATTCATAACCTCCCTCATAACATGTTGACATGGTATGGTGAGGAGGAAGGATGAGACTTGGGCCTCCCCCTCACCTCATTCATAACCTCCCTCATAACATGGTGACATGGTATGGTGAGGAGGAAGGAGGAGACTTGGGCCCCCACTACCTCAGTTGTATTTAGTTTGGCCACTATGGTATTCACTTAAGTACCACCAATGTACTTAGCGTGGTGGGTGAGGTGTACATACTGCTGTACTCAGCTTGGGGTACTACTGTACTTGTGGTGTGGATACACTTGACTCATGTACTGAGGAAATCACACACACACACACACACACACATACTACACCCTCTCTCTCTCTCTCTCTCTCTCTCTCTCTCTCTCTCTCTCTCTCTCTCTCTCTCTCTCTCTCTCTCGTCCTCCACATGATCTTACCCCCCCTTCACTAATTCCTCCAGCTGACCCATCCTTTGTATCTCCCTCGTCAAGATAATAACAAAACTAACAACAATAACAACAACAACAACAACAACAACAATAATAATAATAATAATAATAATAATAATAATAATAATAATGATAATAATAATAATAATAATAATAATAATGATAATAATAGTAATAATAGTAATGATAATAATAATTTGGTAAACAGAGAAGAGGTAGTAAAAGCTTTGCGGAAGATGAAAGCCGGCAAGGCAGCAGGTTTGGATGGTATTGCAGTGAAATTTATTAAAAAAGGGGGTGACTGTATTGTTGACTGGTTGGTAAGGTTATTTAATGTATGTATGACTCATGGTGAGGTGCCTGAGGATTGGCGGAATGCGTGCATAGTGCCATTGTACAAAGGCAAAGGGGATAAGAGTGAGTGCTCAAATTACAGAGGTATAAGTTTGTTGAGTATTCCTGGTAAATTATATGGGAGGGTATTGATTGAAAGGGTGAAGGCATGTACAGAGCATCAGATTGGGGAAGAGCAGTGTGGTTTCAGAAGTGGTAGAGGATGTGTGGATCAGGTGTTTGCTTTGAAGAATGTATGTGAGAAATACTTAGAAAAGCAAATGGATTTGTATGCAGCATTTATGGATCTGGAGAAGGCATATGATAGAGTTGATAGAGATGCTC
>NC_092263.1:8774848-8789848 GCF_036320965.1 Panulirus ornatus | reverse complement strand
GTGAATAAGAGTAAGGTTATTAGGTACAGTAGGGTTGAGGGTCAAGTCAATTGGGAGGCAAGTTTGAATGGAGAAAAACTGGAGGAAGTAAAGTGTTTTAGATATCTGGGAGTGGATCTGGCAGCGGATGGAACCATGGAAGCGGAAGTGAATCATAGGGTGGGGGAGGGGGCGAAAATCTTGGGAGCCTTGAAGAACGAGTGGAAGTCGAGAACATTATCTCGGAAAGCAAAAATGAGTATGTTTGAAGAAATAGTGGTTCCAACAATGTTGTATGGTTGCGAGGCGTGGGCTATGGATAGAGTTGTGCGCAGGAGGGTGGATGTGCTGGAAATGAGATGTTTGAGGACAATGTGTAGTGTGAGGTGGTTTGATCGAGTAAGTAATGTAAGGGTAAGAGAGATGTGTGGAAATAAAAAGAGCGTGGTTGAGAGAGCAGAAGAGGGTGTTTTGAAATGGTTTGGACACATGGAGAGAATGAGTGAGGAAAGATTGACCAAGAGGATATATGTGTCGGAGGTGGAGGGAACGAGGAGAAGAGGGAGACCAAATTGGAGGTGGAAAGATGGAGTGAAAAAGATTTTGAGTGATCGGGGCCTGAACATGCAGGAGGGTGAAAGGCAGGCAAGGAATAGAGTGAATTGGATCGATGTGGTATACCGGGGTTGACGTGCTGTCAGTGAATTGAATCAGGGCATGTGAAGCGTCTGGGGTAAACCATGGAAAGTTCTGTGGGGCCTGGATGTGGAAAGGGAGCTGTGGTTTCGGGCATTATTGTATGACAGCTAGAGACTGAGTGTGAACGAATGGGGCCTTTGTTGTCTTTTCCTAGCGCTACCTCGCACACATGAGGGGGGAGGGGGATGGTATTCCATGTGTGGCGAGGTGGCGATGGAAATGAATAAAGGCAGACAGTGTGAATTGTGTGCATGGGTATATATGTGTGTCTGTGTGTGTATATATATGTGTACATTGAGATGTATAGGTATGTATATTTGCGTGTGTGGACGTGTATGTGTATCCATGTGTGTGGTGGTGGGTTGGGCCATTTCTTTCGTCTGTTTCCTTGCGCTACCTCGCTAACGCGGGAGACAGCGACAAAGGAAAAAAAAAACAATATATATATATATATATATCTATATATATATATATATATATATATATATATATATATATATATTATATATATATATATATATATAACAGGGTAGACAACATTCCTAGGCAGATGGACATTCAATTATATACTTCAACTATGTAATATTACACATTATGATAAACTTTGACCACTAGAAGATTAACATCATGTTCTCATAACTGTGACGAGTTTTTTGAGTGTCTTATATGTATCAATTTACAACACATTTTCCCCCGATATTCTGTATAGTAATTAACATTGACGCAATATAATGCTACGCATTACGCCCCACAACGCACTCTAAACCACTCCATCAACATCATTAACACACTTACTATCCAACATGTGGTTCCTCTTTCTCACACTCATCCTATACATTAAATCTAAATAACTACAATTGATATTTACAGATAACCAAATTTAAACATTCAATTGTACATATAATATTATCTTTATTATACTTTGTCGCTGTCTCCCGCGTTAGCGAGGTAACGCAAGGAAACAGACGAAAGAATGGCCCAGCCCACCCCCATACACATGTATATACACACACGTCCACACACGCAAATATACATACCTATACATCTCAACGTATACATATATATTCACACACAGACACATACATATATACACATGCACACAATTCACAGTCTGCCTTTATTCATTCCCATCGCCACCTCGCCACACATGGAATACCATCCCATAATGCACCGAAACCACAGCTCCCTTTCCACATCCAGGCCCTACACAACTTTCCATGGTTTACCCCAGACGCTTCACATGCCCTGGTTCAAATCCATTGACACCACGTCGACAATTGAGCAATAGACATTTTCTTTGTGCTTTCTGTTCGGTATGACCAACAGCATAGCATAAAGTTAGACGTTTATGTACAACTGTCCATAATTGATAACAAGACACAACTACGTCGAATCTGTTATCCTCTGAGTTCGTGGACCTAAACAGGTGGTTGGAACTACCCACAGCTAACTATGCAAACGAGGCTTCACATTTCAATTCCAAGTGGCTAAAAAAAAAAAAAACATGAAGTATTTACCTGACATCTACAACACACTAGACCTCTCTACTCTAAAACATCTTTCCCGTTTCAGCGATGTAGCGCACAGCGAGTTTGCGTCGGGGAACACGACAATTGGCCCCCATTGGCTCAATCTCAAACCACCAGTCAGACATGACATACCCATGACACGGTTTATTGTCCACAATAAACTGTCAACAACAACAAGTGTTCCATAGTTCAGCAGCAGCAGCTCAAAATGGAACTGCAAATCTAGCTGTACAAATTGCGTCACCCGAACTCACACGTATCCCATCTTCATACATGTAATCCATCAACAGAAAATCGCTATTAAACCTTCAATTCTCAGCTTCAACGAATCAATATTCATTTTTTTATCTAAAAAAAAAATTCTTTTGTGCGTAAACAAGGGATAAATATGAGTAACTGGGTAGATCCAAGCCTGCACTGTCCTGTATGTTGGGAAATAGACAGATGATATAAAGTCTGTAATGATCATAATCTATTGTTTACCCCAGACGTATCACATGCCTTGGTTCAGTCCATTGACAGCACGTCGACCCCGGTATACCACATCGCTCGAATTCACTCTTATTCCTTGCCCTCCTTTCACCCTCCTGCATGTTCAGGCCCCGATCACACAAAATCTTTTTCACTCCATCTTTCCACCTCCAATTTGGTCTCCCACTTCTCCTCGTTCCCTCCACCTCCGACACATATATCTCTTGGTCAATCTTTCCTCACTCATTCTCTCCATGTGCCCAAACCATTTCAAAACACCCTACTCTGCATCTTCCCTTCGTAAATAGCAATACGTCACAGATTTACGTAAGTCATCATATACGGCGACAGTAAACGATACACACACACACACACACACACACAACACACACACACACACACAGGCAGGCAATATATACAAGTCCTCAGTACATACATCATGCCAAAGTACTAACCATCTCGTGTTATGTCCTGAAGATGGCCATCTTGAACCGTCCAACTTCAAAAGTCGAATTTCGTCGTCTCTCCATCCGTCATACGTAGTTCAGAGTGGTGGAGGAACAATGCCAACTTCGTCACGTAGTTCTGAAGACGTAGAGACACTCACGAGAACCATATAAACTCACGGGAACATTGCAATTGTTGAAGCTCCCTGACACACTCTCCTCCGCCATGTTGAATGTCGTCTGCACACAAGATGTGACGTCACAAGATGGCGTCCTATTATTTTTATTTTTTTTATATAGCCACTTGGTCGGCTGAACAGGTCAAAAAATTGGCAAAACGGGAAAATATAACCAAATAATTCACTTTATATCTACGCTAAAGGTGCACTTATTTAATTTTCGAGTTTTTCTTGAGCCATATGGGAATGTTACAAGATACAGTATAAACCGTATTTAAGGATCAGGCAACTGTTACATGATTGTATCCTTGTAAAATGCCCATAGTTGAAATTTTCTATAATGATAATGATGGTTTTAATAGTAATAATGATAATATCATTATTATAATCATCATTATTATTATCATCATTATTATTATTATTATTATTATTATTATTATTATTATTGTTTCGGCAGGTTTCCGTACGAAACCTTTCCAAATCGGTGTTAACATTCAAAGTATAATTCTCGTTTCCTTCTTAATTTGTGGGTTGTTTGTACAATTGGTTGTAATTGTTCTAACAATGATAGGATTTATATGTTGGTGTCTGAATTTTTCCTTACTGAGAGTGTACACCAGCCACCAACAGACTAATAGTAGCATAAACGTCACTAAGGGAAAAAATTATCATCTTTGTCCACCTTCGTACATACACGTTTGCAATTGGTTGAAAAGTGTGATTTAATTGTAAATTATATAAAATATATTTGAAATCCAGAAAAAATGTTCTGTCTATATTCTCATTTCTTATACTCGAGTTTAAATGGGGGAATTAATGTGTTTGATAAAATAAAATGATACACGAATGATTAGTTGTGTATTTAAACCCCCCCCCCCACCAACCACCCACCAATGGCCTCCCAGCCACTAGGGTTTTAAACTGATTGTCTAAACGCTATCGATATTTAAACTGATCATCCAAATGAATAAAATCTTAATTGAAACGACTAACTTCACTATATCCTTTGTCTGACATCAGCGTATACACTGGCAACGTTTGGTTGTATGGCGAAGACATAAGTTACCAGTTAGCAATAAGTAGTTACTTAACTTTTTTTAAGTGACTTAAATGTAACCTTAGTACTCCGAGGCGGGAGGCAGGAGACTGAACGCCATCCAACTATGAAAAGGAAAGTCTTTGACCACTCACATGTAGTGGGCAAGGCTTATGATGAGGACACGTTTGGCAATAATCAAATCTCGTTTGGCTGGTTTAGTTATGGCACTTAGCGTAAATGGCAGTCTTCCAAATTCTGTGAAATAGTTCTGGTGTTACCCAGGATCCATATCTAAAGACTCCTGCAGTCCAAGACTGCAATACTTCCAGTAGCAGGGAAATGTAGACTCCTTGGGAGAGAGAGAGAGAGAGAGGAGAGAGAGAGATCTTGCACCCTCATTTGATTCCGGTAACATCAATTGCCATGTGCTAACCTCTCAAAGATACATATATAACATTACCACACATATATATACTGTGCGGTTCTGCCCAGATGTAGCCAGCTTTTAAGCAATGAGGAAGCCCAGGGAAGGGACTCCTGGGTAAGGTATATGTCACCATGGCTATTTGATCTGTTCACGGACAGGGTGGTGAGGAAGGTTGCTGTTTGCAGATGATATGTCTTTGGTGGTAGACTGCAGAGGAACTCTAGGAGGCTAGTGACAAAGATTGGAATGTTTGTAAAAGTTGGAAGATCATGTGAACAAAAATAAGGTAATAAGAAGGAGTGGTAGTATGGTTTGAGCGTGAGTTCACACTTGGACAAAAGGTGGATTGCTTAAAGTACCTGGGAGTGGGCTAGGCAGCAGAAGGAACCATGGAGACTGACACAAGCCATGACTGGTAAAGAGTGTTGGAACTCCTGGCTGCATTACAGAGTGTGTGCAGACACCAATGTCCATAAGCCATAGATGAATATTTTTGAAGGTATAACAGTATGGTTGCTTGATTTTGACAAATGAAAAGGAAGGAATGAAATGCCTAAAGACTGCTTTTCATTTGGTTGACAGTAGCAATGTATACTAATTTCATCCTTATCTGCCTATTTCCCATGAATTGAAGAGGTGAAAGGAACAGATAAAGAATGACCACTTTTGCTCTCACATCTACTCTCTAGTTGTCAAGTATAATACACTGAAAAACATGTCCACATTCAAAGCCAAGTCCCACAATCTTTCATCGTATAAAGCAGATACAAACATAGACTCCGACTGATCTGCAAACTAAATAAGCGTATGGAGACACTTTCTTCTCAGATATAGAAAATAGTCTGTAACTATAATAAATTGGCTGCTAAATCTCTAAGAGATAAGTTTTCTGTTACAACAAGATAGGTTTTTATTATCCACCTGCCTCCCACAGAAAGTAGAAAGATTGTCACTCAGTCCTTTACTGATGGTATAAATTCATGCCGAGAGCAAACATTTACTCAGCCAGGATATGCCAGGAATTATTTTTGAAATTCTTGGTTCACAGTTTCCCTAAACATGGGTTTTGTCCACAGTATGCTACTGGAGTTACATGGATCCCAAACCTTTGCAAGTAAAGCCAAAGAATTTTGGGTTTTCAGGTCTGGTGACGAGGGCTCTCCTGGTACAATATATATATACTGACCAACCTATTCACTTAAGCATGACAATTGGTTTGTTCGTAATTTTCAACGTTTGACATGCAGTAAATGTAGTAAGCTACTTGGCACATTGAAATGAAAAGAAAAGTCAACAATTGATATTTATTTCTACATATAAACATTTGGACTAGATTACAAACAATAAATCAAATAGAAAACAAGACATTACTTCAGAGAACTTTGTGTATACATACATACTCACACATGCACGAACATATACTCCATTCACTTGAACCTTTATACAAAATATGGCAAATACAAACAAGTACATTTTATCTATTTTAAAGTATAAACCTGTACAGTGCTTGCAAAAGTATACAAAATATTAATAACTGTATATTATATACATTCAATAAACGTTTGTCCCTGGATATTTCACATGCAACTTTGTACTACCAGAGGGGATATCATATGAATGCATCCTTTATATCTATGATAAATGAAACAGAAATATGGTATGTCATACATTTACAGTTCCTTACATTTGTTACAAAAAAAAGTTAACCATTTCATACAAAAAAAAGATAAAGAGAAGTAGATCTGCTGATACTAACCACAGCATAAGAAGGTTTACATTATCATCCATACAGTATATGAACCCGACTAATATACTGATGTAAAAGTACTGAGGCTTCTTTGCATACAATGCTTTTGATAAGAGTGTCCTGAAGAAATATTCAATTGAAATAAATATTAGTGCTTAAGAAATTTCACAATGACTTGGAAATGTTGGAATGCTCCTGTAATGAATGCATGCTTTCAAACACTACGGCAGCAATAAACCATATGCAGTTAAGGAAATGCTTTTATACCTTCATGAAAATAGCTTGAATGTTTAATACTTCAGCATTACATAATGAACTGAAATAACTTGCTATATATTGTGCAATATTATGCAGTGAATACTTATCACATCTTAAATATGCATCACGCACTTAGTGACTGCTGCTTTTCGTATTAGTTCCCTTAAACAGGGTGCACTGTTATGTTTGTTCAGCAATGGCTACAGTGTCATTATAAAGTAAAAAAGTGACGATCATATGAATTAATCATATTTCACAAAGTAAAGGTCTTTATGATGTCTAACCATGATACCTTTTCCAGGCTACTGTTGCATCTACAGCAAACCACATTATTACATAAACACCGTTAAGGTTGGAACTTAACCCTGATCACTGTGAAATATATGGTACCCTGGACATTGTTACACCACTGGCAGTGCTATCTATGTAAAGTCTAGAAATAAGAAATGGAAATGCAGAGTCATCACAGCCCCGGAACTGGAATAGTAATACAGTAGTGGTATAAAAAGAAGTGGGCAGTACCCTTTCGATGAAAATTACTACTGAGAATGCCATAAACAGCAGCATCTTATACTAGACCATTAAGCCATGGATTAACAAGAAAAACCTGAGATATAGGAATAGATGTATACACTAGGAAACTTCAGAGTAGGTCATTTTGGTAATAACACCTTAAAACTCGTATTTAACGCAGCATTCCTTGCAAAGCTTTTCAGGGACAACAAAGGGCTGACGTAAGTTTTGGAAAACTATAGCACTACAGTGAAGTGATGAGATGACCTGGTTTAGACTGTGACTTCTCCTGATCCATGTTTGAAAGTGGAAGAGAATCAGGATATAATTAAATTTTGTGCAGCTCTGCTTTAAATACTTAGTTCTCATTATCAAACCTGGAGCCAACCCTCTCACAACACCAAAATAAAGGAAGGTTCACTTCTTCTGATACATTTTTCCATGACAGTGAAACTAAATATAAACCAAGACTCAAGCTTTTGCAGTTCACAAGTACATCTAGGATTTCCAGTTGCAGTGCTAGACTGCAACCATTACAGAAAATTCCAAATTCTAGCACTCAATATGTATAAAGTCATCTATCTTTTACCATTAAAAAATGTATCAGACAATGCATCATCAGCAAGGAATACTGGAGTATGCATTGTCAATGCTAAAAAAATAAACATACTATACTAATGGTTTCTTAAACAGTCTGTTGGGGTTAATGGAATTTACCAATGAAATAAAAAACTTTTTACAAGTATTGTAATTTGAAAACAAATCACTTCAATGACATCACGTGAGAAAAAAGGTAAACATGTTAAAATCAACAGAATAAAGTCAAGAGACAAATATTCAATTTGCTTGGAGGTTATCACGTTATCACAATCTGTAAGGAACCTATATACTATTTAGAGTCCTCTAGAAAGCTAAATACTATATTACAGTCAGAGGGTACAGTATTCAGAAAGTACAGTATACAGTTAGTGATTACAAAATACTGTTTAAAGACATGTAAGTTGGATATCAGACTAACCCGCAAGTTATGGAAGCTGTACGATGCAGTAATTCAATCATCACTCATGACAGATAAAACTTTCCACAGTTATTTACTTAAAAGGTCAGCTGCAACCCATACATACATACATACATATGTAAGTATATATACATATACTTACATATATAAACACCCTGAACATGTACTATGTGGTCCCAGTGTGAAAAAAAAATATCGTGACCCCGTCAGTAACTGAACACAACACTTAAGAGACAAAATGAAATCTCAAAACTCAATAAGGAATTCTTTGGTGTCATCCCCTAAGTTATCATCAAGGTGAAAATGTTCTTATAAAGCAAACCAAAACCAACATATACCAGGCTTTTAAGTAACCTAGTATAATGGTTCTAATACTGATGTATTCTTTGTATGCATCCTACGAAAACAGACAAACAGCAACCATGAGTCACTGAACAATTCTGAATTCTCAAAATGTTATTTTTTTCAACACCGCATGTTAGCCAAGGAACTGATGTTTTTTTCATACTTGTTCGCCCTTTCCCGCATTTGCGAGGTAGCACTAGGAACAGACAAAGAAAGGCCTCATTCTGTATGCACCTACACTTGCTACTGCCACATTTTCTGAAACTTGGGTTGTCTGATCTTAATAATAATCACCAAAGACAATCAGTGAAGAACTATTTTGATGCAAACTAAAAAGCAGCACTAATTGGCAAACAATGAATAATATTTCACTGATTACAAAATGCATTTCACTGCTTGGGAGATAATAACCATACGCCTGTAGCTTACTTTGCAAGCTAAGTTCAAAATAATTTATAATTTAAGATATAAATACCAGTAACAAGTCTGACTCAGCCTGCACTAAAGCCAGCATATTCCTTAGGCAAGTAATCCTCATATAAAAGGGAGAAGTGCCCTTCAATTATATGGCCATCAAAGGGACCCTGTCAATGTGATTTAACATTGAACAATGGGAAGAGGGGGATCAAGGGTCCACTTGTCACCTGCAATTTTCACAGGAATGATCCCCCTGGAATTTCTTGCATATAACTTCTTCAAGAAGCTGTTGCTTATCTGCAAACATCAGATACAGAAGCTTAGGTCATTTTGCTACAATGTCAGTCCCTATTCAAGACTTGTGGAATAATCCCAGTCGTCGTGTTTTAGTTACAGGCACCTCTTCCACAATCTAGAAAAAAATACAAAGAAAAATTTATGTCTCATGGTAAGTAATAAACAGCAGTTGAATGAAACTCCCCAAACATTTTGTTTTTGAGCAAGCACAGATAAGAAGTGAACTAAGATCATGGGGAAAGAAAGAAAAATTATATATATATAATCATATATTCATATTTTTTATATTTGATCAATGTTTCCTGTGTCAGCGAGGTAGCGCTAGGAAACAAACAATGGCCCATCCACTCATATACACATATATATGCATAAACACCCATACATGCACATATACATATCAACATATACACATATACATACATACACATTCATAGACATATACATATATACACATGTACATATTCATACTTGCTTGCCTAATCCATTACTGGCACTACCCCAACCCACAGGAAACAGCACCGTTACCCCCTGCTTCAGTGACGTAGAGCCAGGAAAAAAAGAAAAAAAAAAGGCCACATTCATTCACACTCATTTTCTAGCTCCCTTTCCACATCCAGGCCCCACACAACTTTCCACGGTTTACCCCGGACACTTCACATGCCCTGTTTCAATCCATTGACAGCACGTCGACCCCGGTATACCACATCGTTCCAATTTACTCTATTCCTTACATACCTTTGACCCTCCTATATGTTCAGGCCCCGATAGCTCAAAATCTTTTTCACTCCGTCCTTCCACATCCAATTTGGTCTATCATACCTGATCATTGTTTCCTGAGTCAGTGAGGTAGTGCCAGGAAACAGAAGAAGAATGGCCCATCCACTCATATACACGTATATATACATAAATGCACATACATGTACATGTGCATACAAATACATATCAACATATACACATATACATACATATACACAAACATATACATATATACACATGTACATATTCATACTTGTTTGCCTTCATCCATTCCCGGTGGCAAAAAATGAAAAGAAAAAGATGTTTTCCACAAGCATTTCCTTCATTCCAAGATTACTCACTTTGATGAGATTGTTAATTCCAGTTAGATAGCCTTCCTCATGGTTGCCAAGTTTCCAGGGTTTCTGATGGGTAATGGTAATGCCCTCTGGGACTGGTACAGTTTTGGCAAAGTCAATCATCCACACACCAGCCTTGTCATCATCATAAATGATCAAGATACTGCTTCCAATCACCTGTTATAAGAAAAGCCTTCAATGACAAACTGCAAGTTCAAACTTTTAAAATGATAATTACCTACATGTATGGCCATGAAACTAAACAGCTAAGCAGAAACTATACAAGTTCTACATTGACATGAACAACAAATAACAACATAACTCAGAAAATGGCTCAGATTCTCACCTCATGTCCTTGGAAGAATGGCGAGTCTGTAAAGACACCTCTGAGATGTTTAAGACGTTCAACAACTTGGCGCTTGGTACTTTCTCGCCCTTTCAAGAAACCACTCATGGTGGTAATTACCTCTTCTCGACCACGTACAGTCTGCAACTCCGTCACTGCCTCACTGCCTGTCATCTGTGTGTAAATGGGCCTAATATTATACCAGTTGATGGTGCTAATGAACTGCACATAGTATGTGGACACTTGTTTTGCCAATTGATTTGTCATGTGACAGACATATACACATACACCTTAAGAGCTTCAACTGTCATGTGACAGATATATACACCCAACTGATTTGTCATGTGACAGACATATACACCAAATGATTTGTCATGTGACAGACATATACACCCAATTGATTTGTCATGTGACAGACATAATATACACACCTTAAGAGCTTCGATTCTAAATCCAAGAGAGCGAGAAGAACTCATGTTATCACGGAAGTCCATGTATCGCAGCTTGGTGACCGCCTTAGCTTCATGTTCTTCCTTTGTTGGTGCTGTGGCATCTACTTTAATCATCTGTAATGAATTAAAAGCAATTGTTAGTCACAGAGGCAGCATTGTCTACACAGCAAGGAGACTGCATTTTCTCTTTTGTAACCAGTAATTTAACTGTGATATCATTAACTGGACTGAACGAGCCTTGTGTACTGTGAATCTAAAAATATACCTGGCCACAGGTAATCAATGTACTACAGCCCAAACACAGGTGACAAGAAAACTTACCTTTTCGTAAAGATCTTTGCGAGCCTTGGTGTTGGAAACCTCAGACTCTAGGAATGTCCGTGTCCCCATCTTGATATCCATGACACAAGGATTGTGAAAGTCATACAGCAAGTCACGCATTTCAATAAAGTCTAAATAAAGGAGTCAAGGAAATACTAACCAAATATCATAACAATAAGAATCACATGAAATCAATTCCTACCCTAAATGATTGACCAAAAAATATCCAACTACTGCCTCGTTAACTTCATTCCCATTTCCATGAGGTAGTTAAATGCATAGTTAGTCTTGAATAATTAGGCTCCCTTGCCCTGAGGACTAGAAAAGGGAGGGGGATGGCCAATGTCCCAGTGTAGTAGAGTTTCTAAAGAATAATAAAAAAAAGCAATAAAATATACAAGTTTCTTTCAGGTCGTATAAGAAAAGGATACGTTCATCTTGATAGACAATTTCTCGGAAGAAGGTTGGGGTGATCTCTCTCGCTGGGTCGTTGGTAAGATCCTGGTAGGCCTGGGTTTCCACAGGTTCAGGGCCTCTCTTCTTCCAGATGGTACCAGGGCCAGCAGGAGCCAGGGACCCTGGGTGACCTGCCAGCTGTACCCAGCTGTTTCGACGTTCCCTTAGCAGTACTGAAGAGGCTGGGGCTGTCAAATTCAGTGCATTCTGCAAGTGATACAAACCAATCATTAATCAAGAGAAACAAAGTGGCTCCACAAAAGCTCAGAGCAGTCCCATCTCATATATACAAAATGTACTAAAGATATTACATGAAAAGGCAGAAAGAACAGTGATTACAGCATATGCCAATTTTCTACACAATTTCAACCAAATTCTATTGGGTTTGACTAACCAGGGCAAGTCTCTGCAACATGGACATATCAGAAGTGTGGCTGACATCAGCTTCCTTAATGTACACATCATTCGCCTCCAGAGTACAGTTGACATGGCCATTGGAACAAGGGGAAGAGCCAGAGAGGCAGAGGACCTGGCCATCATGACTGGAGGGGGAACTGCTGGTCGACTTGATTGAGGAGTTGTTGGAAGATGGGGTGGAGCTGGAAGGGGAAGACTTCTGGGAAGACTCGTCCTCCTCAGTGGACTTCTTCTTCAGGAGGGGCTTCCGCCATCGTCTGGTGATGGAGTGCCGCTTGTGACGGTGGTTCTCCGGCTCCTGCTGGTCCACCTCCGGCTGCTTCTGCTGCTTCGTATTGGCTGTTCCTCGCAGCAAAGCTTCGATCTCCGCCTTCCTCTCTCCTGCTACCTGCCAGTGGAAGAGTTCAGCTCAGCTAACTCATGAATTAAAATCTTTCCCGTCTACTAAACCCATCAATATCAATCTTTTCCACCCACTACTCTCCTAAATAAATCCTTTTTCCACCAAATAAACCCATAAACAAACTTTCTCCGTCAACTAAATCCAAGAATATATATATATATTTTTTCCCCATGAACTAACATGGAAAATCCTCCTGCCATGTAGATATCATAACACGTACAAGACACATGATCCCCCCACCAAAATAGCCCATGGAAACCTAAATTCCACTTGAGGTGGAACTCCCGGGCATTAATGCGTGGCCACCTGTATCAGTTATACTCTCAATGGTCCATCCTAATATCCGCCTTCCCTGAAGAGCTTTGACGTCATTCCACTGATAAACCGCCTGACACCAGTGCTGCCAACACCTGCCTCACCTCTGGTGCCAACACCTGCCTCACCTCGCCACACTTACTCCACATTATTTGTACCTCGATTTTCATTACAAGGATAGCGCTACCACACACCCATGTCTATCAGCATGTTATAGAATAGATATATCATATACTCTTTATCTATCTGTAGCTCGTAGTAGATAGAACTTATACAGTCACTTCTACTTCTAGGATCCGCTTCCTAAGGAGATCCTCTACTTAAATCAACAGGAAACGGATCTAGAACACAACACGATAGGGTAGTGAAATGTGTATTTCTAAAAAAGGCTTTCATAATAGATCAAAAGGGGGGACTCTAGTTTTGAAACATGGGTTAGGATGAACGGCTAGGAATGTCTGTGGTGAAGATGAGTAGCTCTGGTAAGCCATTGGTCGATAGAGGCCGAAATGTCAGTTGAAGACGCTGTGGTAACAGCTCTACATTTTCCTGCTGCATGTAAGACACACTTACACACACACACACATCAGGGTCAGGTCAGGTAGGTACCCGCACAGTAAAGTAACCTCTATATACACACGTTGGGTCAGGCTCCCAGGCGCTATCAACCTTAATTACCTTGATATGATGAACACATGATGACTGGGTCAACATGTGTGTACTGAAGTGTTATCGAGGACGATATATATACCTGCTAACCACCTGATATCACAATAAACACACCACAAACAGTGTGGTAAGTCGTAGAAGGCGACTAAAAGGGGAGGGAGCGGGGGGCTGGAAATCCTCCCCTCTCAATTTTTTTTTAATTTTCCAAAAGAAGGAACAGAGAAGGGGGCCAGGTGAGGATATTCCCTCAGTGGCCCAGTTCTCTGTTCTTAACGCTACCTCGCTAACGCGGGAAATGGCGAATAGTATGAAAAAAAAAAATATATATATATATATATCGTCTTCATTCAATAATATTTGCCAGAAATCATCCAAGTCAACTTAGAGCGAAGGTTTTCAATGGGAACACTGGTACCTCAACAGGAAGTGACTCATTATTGTTTGTAAGAATCATATACGTTAATATGACGTCATCAGGAATTTCTGAAGTTCGTTGAAGTACATCTGATGGTTTATACCTCACACTACCACCAGTAGTACATGTACACATGTACACATTCCAGCAGTTACATGGAAACATGTACACATTCCAGCAGTTCCATGTACACATTCCAGCAGTTATATGTACACATGTACACATTCCAGCAGTTACATGGAAACATGTACACATTCCAGCAGTTCCATGTACACATGTATATATTCCAGCAGTTGCATGTACACCTGTACACATTCCAGCAGTTATATGTACACATGTACGCATTCCAGCAGTTACATGGACACATGTACACATTCCAGCAGTTCCATTTATACATGTACACATTCCAACAGTTCCATGTACACATTCTAGCATTTCCATGTACACATGTATACATTCCAGCAGTTCCATGGACACATGTACACATTCCAGCAGTTCCATGTACACATGTATACATTCCAGCAGTTCCATGTAAACATGTACACATTCCAGGAGTTCCATGGACACATGTACACATTCCAGCAGTTCCATGTACACATGTATACATTCCAGCAGTTCCATGTAAACATGTACACATTCCAGCAGTTCCATTTATACATGTACACATTCCAACAGTTCCATGTACACATTCTAGCAGTTCCATGTACACATGTATACATTCCAGCAGTTCCATGTACACATGTACACA
>NC_092263.1:8754848-8762348 GCF_036320965.1 Panulirus ornatus | reverse complement strand
CCTCCACATATCATTACTCCACATACTTCTAATTTCCGTTGCTCCAAATCTGACTTAAGGTAACATAAATACTTAACATATATTCTACACAGTATATGACATGATATAGATGTAATTTTTCTTGGGGGTTTAAACAGAGTGTTCAGCGTGTGATTGTCTGAAGAGAAACCAAGATGTTTTCACATAAAGGCAGCCATATTTGAAGTGGGTTCGCCAGCGCTACCCGTACAGGAGCGGGCAACAGCTCTCTTCTTCTGCACCACCCTGTACAACTGTGGTTACTTCATTCATGCACTCTAACGTTTCTCTGTACAACTACTCATAGCACATTAACTAACATTTTCCAGTTTCTACACCGATATAAAACAAGGGCCCACCCGGGTCTTAACAGAACTCTAACAATATTAATATCGAACTATCATTACAGAATTAGATCAACACTAAGTCATATATCATGTACCTAAATTCCAATATTATTATATTTTCTTGAAGAATTTGAAGCCAGCGCTGACATTTAACCGTTATTACTGGGTTATATGGGGGAATTTTTGAAATTCTTGGGTAATTCGACCACAAAGCTGGTGTTAATATATACATACATGAGTGTGTTAGTGAGTTATGTGAAGTGTGGGTCAACGGTTATTATAATTGTTGTACTGAGTACATGAAGATGGCCAGAATATACACCCTTCCAGGATCAATGGTAGAGAGGTAGGGATAGGCTGCTCTGCCCTCCACCATATCAATAAAAACCTAAATTAAAGTTACGTTTTGGAACTGTTTTAAGGAGTTTAAAAAATGGATAAACTGACCAGGATTTTTCTTTTTCTACGACAACAGGAGGGAAGAAAAGTAGATTTTCTACTTTGACAAGGAGAGAAATGGTCAAATTTTAAGGAAGGTTTGGTTAGACTACGATACATCATCGCCATTGCAATTA
This sequence comes from Panulirus ornatus, assembly GCF_036320965.1. Taxonomy (NCBI): domain Eukaryota; kingdom Metazoa; phylum Arthropoda; class Malacostraca; order Decapoda; family Palinuridae; genus Panulirus; species Panulirus ornatus. The sequence goes on along the minus strand of NC_092263.1, from coordinate 8,761,408 downwards.
TTCGTATTTGCTGACAATTAACCATTAACACATGAATTGGTTATTATTCCCTGTATATAATAACAATGGTTACGATATCTCTGATCTTATTATAACCCCTATATTACCTTTATGTTTCACTCATTTCTCAATTCTCATTGAAATCACCATTTGTTCGCAAACAGCGATTTGAAGACACGAGAATTTGGCTTTAATTAGTGAGAAACATCACTATAAACTTAGTCATAAATAACAGCATTATATCAATTAATAATAATAATAATAATAATAATAATAATAATGATAACAATACTGCGTTGAATATTTATTTATTAATGTTCCGCTGAGCAATGGGTCTACCCGAATAATTATTTATAATAAATAAAAACACATAATACTTGTCTCGTTTCATGAGGAAAAAAAAAGAATTGAAACTGAAGTTTTTGAAATACACAACGATCATATTTCTTTGCCGCTGTGGTTCGAAACCCAGGCCTTTGGTCAGCCACAACTCTGTGTGGTGTGTGTGTGTGTGTGTGTGTGTGTGTGTGTGTGTGATCAACTTACCTGTAGGAGGAGCAGAAGTCTGAGGAGAGCCAGGTCGTGGGGCTCCTTGGCTTTACTATGGGCCTGGGGTTCGACCCCCTCCTGGTCCTTCATCACCTGGCTCAGGGGCATCTGCACAGAAGCCTTCATGGTGGTGATCCGTACGCGCTCACGGCTTCACGGGGTCATATATATATATATATATATAAACAGATACAGCAACGCCTTCAAAAATGTTTTCTCTTTTGTTTTAAACGATGCTACGAAGGAGTCGACGTCAGGTGAATGTTTCCTTAGTCCTAAAATAACGTGAGAGTTTGATGTTGTGGGAGGGCGTGTGGTGCGTCTTGTGGTGGTGTGGCCTGGTACTAAATACTACAGGATAAACTCCTATATCCATACAGGCCACGCAGAAGGAAGACCTGGGGTTCACAAGGGCTTCTCCTACAAACTTGGGTTCACAAGGGCTTCTCCTACAAACTTGTAACAAGCGGAGGGTCGGCACAACGAAATGGCCGGGTATTTTTTGCCTTTCTTCGGGAATCGCACTGTTAACGCCAAAGCCTTTTACGTCGTCTGGCCTTTTTTCTCTTTCTCTCTGTGTGGGACTGCCTTAATAAATAGTGTAGACGAGAGTTCTTTCTCTTATCACAAAAACCTTTTTATTAATATTATTTCCCGTTCGTTCACACCGAGCTGGTCAGGCCACTCGAAACATCACACAAACGTCACGATTGGTATGTTATTATTTCTTCTCCTCCTCGTAACGTAACGATCGTCACGTTTTGAGTGGACGACTCACTGTTATTTCACACACACACAAGATCGTTACACTGTCACCCACAATGAAGAATCCTGCACGTAAATATAACGTGTGTCGTGTATTGTCGTGTCTTGCACGACCGATGACTCCACACTGTGTTACAAGGGCGAGCGACGACGTGGTGTCGTCGAGGGAGACTTGAAGACACGAGGAGGAGGACGACGACGACACAGGAGAGACGTACGTGCGCGCCCTACCCTGCCTCCTCACTAACTGAGGCAGCCAGCCAGCCAGCCAGCCTAGTGGTGCACCGTCAGCGCTGGGGGAGGAGGGAGGAGGCGCTCGTGTGCTTACCCTGGGGGAGGAGCAGGGGGGAACGGATGTTGGGTATATATATATATGTATATATATGTATATATGTATGTATGTATATGTATATATGTGTGTGGTGTGTGGTGTGTCAACTTCCTGCCTATATACGCGCTCAAGTGGTTGCCTATACTTCCCGGGCCAGACATTAACGTCAAGTTTCTGACCCACTCCACCTGCTTCCTTGTTCACTGGTGGTGGGGACGGGTGGAGCGGGCGCCCACCACCACTGGCCCTCCACCACTCGATGCCCACCCTAACCCACCCTAACCCACCACCCCCCCGTAACGAGGCAGCCCACCTGAGCGTTAGTGCCACAGTGTACAGCCGGATCTGAAATGGTTTAGCCATCAACAAGGTACGTTAGACTCCGCCAGCCTACCAACCCCCCCAGGCCACATGATGGTGACGTGGGCTGATGATGCACTTGTGAACTTGTACTTTGGAAAGGATATACTTATCTCTTGTACACACACATACACACACACACACACACATACACACACTGTGTCCAACTTGGGAGGCGAGAGACAAGGGAACGTTGAAGAAAGAAGGAATCAAGACCGGGGCTTTCGTGGTATATGGGTCAGCGTCGCGGACTATACTTCACGAAGGGGCCTGCCCGGGTTCGACTCCTGGACGCGGCAGGAGGCCCACAGCCATCCCCAGCTGTTCATCCTTTCCATGGGGCTTGTCGACAAACGTATGTGTGTGTGTACGAGTAAACCTATAGTACACATATACCAGGAATGAATTGATTACGGCGCAATGAGACAGAACCACAGTGGCTGTCGAATTCCCCTCCCTGGCTCTGGTGCTCTCGTTCCTTTAAGTTTCACAGAGACGCAGGATCCTGGCATTACGTCCATGACCTTACACAGACCCATCTTACACAGGTCACTCGAGAACACGTACCGTACACGACCCTTCTGAACGACATGTTCCTGCGGTGAGCGCTACGCCCTAGCTCTACCTTGAGGCAAATTTCATCATATATATATATATATATATATATATATATATATATATATATATATATATATATATATATATATATATTATGAGGTTAGGAGGATATGGAATGAGTATTTTGAAGGACTGTTGAATGTGTTTGATGACAGAGAGGCACGTACGAGGTATTTGGGTCGGGCTGGTATGCGAAGTGAGAGAGTCGTGGAAAGTGGTTTAGTGAAGAGAGAAGAGCTGGTGAAAGCCTTACGTAAGATGAAATGTGGAAAGGCGGCTGGAGTGGATGACACTGCAACTGAACTTAATAAGGGGATGACTGTATGGCTGATTGGGTAGTTAGGAGTTTCAGTGTATGTATGGATCACTGTGAGGTGCCTGAGGACTGGCGAAGTGCATGTATAATGCTGATGTATAAAGGCAAGAGGTACATAGTTAGTAGATGTGTTGACAGAGGCATGAGTTTGTTGAGTATACCTACTAAGGTGTATGGGAGGGGAGTGACGAAGAGAGTGAAGGTATGTACAAAGCATGAGATTTGGGAGGAAAAGTGCGGTGTCAGGTGTGTGGCAGAGGATGTGTGGATCAGGTGTTTGAAGAATGTATGCGAGAAATGGAGAAACAGAATGGATTTGTATGTAACATCTATGGATCTGGAGAAAGCATATGATGGAGGTTGATAGAGATGCCTTCAAGAAGGCGTTACGAATTCAACTGCCGTCACACCAAGACGTCACCAACACACAGTAGGTGAAGGCCATTTGAAAAACTGGGAAGCCATGAGGGTACGTAGCCATGCCAGGGGCGTGGCTGAAGCCCCATATCCTTTCCTTGTAGTGTGACCCAGAAGCTGGGGGAATGGGAAGGTTGACAGCCTTAAATGCACTGTACTACAATTGGCCATTCGACTCCACTGTAGGCATGGAACCCTAGGAAAGCTATGAAACCTTAAATGTGCTGTGATACCTAAGGCTAGGCTTGACAATGCAAATGCTTTGGCTATGACAAACCTTTCAGGCTGTGACACACCTAAAATGCTAGGCTGTGACATACCTAAAATGCTAGGCTGTGACACACTAAAATGCTAGGCTGTGACATACCAAAATGCTAGGCTGTGACATGCCTAAATGCTAGGCTGTGACATACCTAAAATGCTAGGCTGTGACAGCCTAAAATGCTAGGCTGTGACATGCCTAAAATGCTAGGCTGTGACATACCTAAAATGCTAGGCTGTGACATACCTAAAATGCTAGGCTGTGACATACCTAAAATGCTGGACCAAGTTAGACGATTCTAATGGGTGATGGAAGAGTCGGGGTCAGCTTGGCCGGCCAGACAACATGACACACTTCCACCCGCTGTGACAACACTTCATATTACAGGAAATGAACATGTAAACATCGTGACCCCTCCTGACCTGACCACGACCCGAGGTATCGTAACCCCTCCTAGACGATCGTACACGATGACCGAGGTATCGTAACCCTCCTGACCGTGACCACGACCCAACGGTATCGTAACCTCTCCTGACCTGACCAGACCCGAGGTATCGTAACCCTCCTGACCTGACCACGACCCGAGGTATCGTAACCCCTCCTGACCTGACCACGACCCGAGGTATCGTAACCCCTCCTGACCTCACCATGAACCGAGGTATCGTAACCCCTCCTGACCTCACCATGACCCGAGGTATCGTAACCCCTCCTGACCTCACCAGACCCGAGGTATCGTAACCCTCCTGACCTCACCATGACCGAGGTATCGTAACCCCTCTGACCTCACATGACCGAGGTATCGTAACCCCTCCTGACCTACCAGACCGAGGTATCGTAACCCCTCCTGACCTGACCACGACCGAGGTATCGTAACCCCTCCTGACCTCACCACGACCGAGGTATCGTAACCCCTCCTGACCTGACCAGACCCGAGGTATCGTAACCCCTCCTGACCATGACCCTCACGAACGACCGAGGTATCGTAACCCCTCCTGACCTGACCACGACCCGAGGTATCGTAACCCTCCTGACCTGACCACGACCCGAGGTATCGTAACCCCTCCTGACCTGACCACGACCCGAGGTATCGTAACCCCTCCTGACCTGACCACGACCCGAGGTATCGTAACCTCTGACCTGACACGACAGTACGTAACCCTCTGACGACCACGACCGAGGTATCGTAACCCCTCCTGACCTGACCACGACCCGAGGTATTCGTAACCCCTCTCCTCCTGACTCACGACCCGAGGTATCGTAACCCCTCCTGACCTGACCACGACCCGAGGTATCGTAACCCTCCTCCTGACCTGTAACCACGAGACCCGAGGTATCGTAACCTCTCTGACCTGACCACGACCCGAGGTATCGTAACCCCTCCTGACCTGACCACGACCCGAGGTATCGTAACCCCTCCTGACCTGACCACGACCCGAGGTATCGTAACCCCTCCTGACCTGACCACGACCCGAGGTATCGTAACCCTCCTGACCTGACCATGACCCGAGGTATCGTAACCCCTCCTGACCTGACCACGACCCGAGGTATCGTAACCTCTCCTGACCTGACCATGACCCGAGGTATCGTAACCCCTCCTGACCTGACCACGACCCGAGGTATCGTAACCCCTCCTGACCTGACCACGACCCGAGGTATCGTAACCTCTCCTGACCTGACCACGACCCGAGGTATCGTAACCCCTCCTGACCTGACCACGACCCGAGGTATCGTAACCCTCCTGACCTCACCACGACCCGAGGTATCGTAACCCCTCCTGACCTCACCATGACCCGAGGTATCGTAACCCCTTCCTGACCTCACCATGACCCGAGGTATCGTAACCCCTCCTGACCTCACCATGACCCGAGGTATCGTAACCCCTCCTGACCTCACCATGACCCGAGGTATCGACCTCCGCCCCGACCTCCTGACTACCAGACCGAGTATCGAACCCTCCTGACCTACTGCGACCCCCCTCCGACCCGAGGTATCGTAACCCTCCTGACCTGACCATGACCCGAGGTATCGTAACCCCTCCTGACCTCACCATGACCGAGGTATCGTAACCCCTCCTGACCTGACCATGACCCGAGGTATCGTAACCCCTCCTGACCTCACCATGAACCGAGGTATCGTAACCCCTCCTGACCTCACCATGACCCGAGGTACGTACCTCGACTACTCCGAGGTATGAACCCCTCCTGACCTCACCATGACCCGAGGTATCGTAACCCCTCCTGACCTCACCATGACCCGAGGTATCGTAACCCCTCCTGACCTCACCATGACCCGAGGTATCGTAACCCCACAATATATCTGGTACAATGTAACAAAGTATGGAGACCGTGAGCTGTGGAGTTATGTTATGATGTACAGGTGACCATTTAGCGGGATGACCTACACACACACACACACACACACACACACAACTATATTATATAATTATATATATATATATATATATATATAATATATATATATATATATATATATATATATATATTATATATATATATCCCTGGTGTGGGGATAGGGGAGAAAGAATACTTGCCACGTATTCCCTGCGTGTCGTAGAAGGCGACTAAAAGGGGAGGGAGCGGGGGGCTGGAAATCCCCCCCTCCCGTTTCTAATTTTCCAAAAGAAAGAAGGTGGCCAAGTGAGGCCATATAGATAGATATATAGATAGATAGATAGATAGATAAGATAGATAAGTAGATAGATAGATAGATAGATATGATCACACTAGTCCGTGATGATATAGTTATGAAGGTGAAATCGCACTTCAGTATGAGTTTATAAAGTTACATTTAACATGTCATATTTGTAGCCATGTGGCAGGCCACGTCTCGCGGAGACGACCCACCTCATCATCATGACGTGTTGCCGGGAACGACCACTTGTTTATATCACACCATCACACAGGCCTCATATTGATAACATA
>NC_092263.1:8692348-8749848 GCF_036320965.1 Panulirus ornatus | reverse complement strand
TTGACGTTTGTAAACCAGTTTCATGACGTGAAGAGAGAAGGGTTCTACGAAGGTTGTAAATACAGAGCAACCACAGAACAGGACACGATATTAAGCAATAACACTTGTGTGAGAAGATGTCAAGATGTCCCTTCATACAGTACAAGACTGGTGGACGAAGGAGGACACAATGGATGAGGAACATGGCTCAAGCAGACAACACAGAGATGATGAGTGAGTTGTATGATGGAAGAAAATGGTCAAGAGAAGGAAGGGCCCCACGAACGTGGAACTCCTTCTTCTCGTACACCCCACATTGGAAACAACACACACCACACACACACACACACACACACACACACACACACACACACACACACACAGAGGCTTGCTTCACTCCATACAGAAGAAGGACGCAGCCATACAAAGCCGCTGTGGAGACGCAGTCCACACCGACACCAAAGGCCTCCAACCAAACACCACTCCAGGGCCTCCAGTACGTCACGCAGACGTTACACCAGTTCACGGAGTTTCGAGGTCAGTCGCCAAGAGGTGGGTGAGGAGTGCGCGCGCCTCTCCTGACCCAGCTGCGGTCCGTGGCGCAAAACAGGATCCAGTCACTGGACGTCACGCCTGGATTACACTCACAAGTTACATAATCACAAGATGGTAACACAAGCGTATTTTTTCAGTGACATCATACACATGTGTAATACTTTATTCAAGTATTCGAGGCGAAGTTAGGATACTCCATATATACATACATGAGACGATATGTCGTGTTCATACACACAACCCCGTGTGAACCATTTGACCTGTGAACGCCCCCAGGGGATCGAACCCGGGTCACGAGCATGGCAACTTGAGCTAGCAATCTATTATCAAGTTTCTATACTCATTAATATAACCATAAAGTCGAAGATAATCATTAATAACAATAATAATAATAATAATAATAATAATAACAATAATAATAATAATAATAATAATAATAATAATAATAACAAAATAATAATAATGATAAAAATGTATAATAATAATAATCATAATAATAAAATAATAATAATAATAATAATAATAATAATAATAATAATAATAATAATAATAATAATAATGATAATAATAATAATAATAATAATAATAATAATAATAAAACAGGTATGTATAACTTCACTACTACACTAAACACCTTGGAATTAATTCGCTTCATCTCCTCTATGCCAATCAAGACCCCAACAAGTTCCCTCAAACTGCTAACTACCGAACTGCCCAATTGGTAATAAGATCAACACTCACGACACTTGGCAACCAGCTCAGCGTGGTAGCAGGATATTGGGCGTGTGTTTTTGTTTTTTATTCTTTTTTTTAAACGTCTGTCCAAAGGTGGGAGACGGAGCTGTGTGGGGGGGGAGCTGGGGGAGAGGGGGGGGTTCTGCTCCCGGCTCGACAGCTGCCACCCTCGTCACACACACACACACACACACACACACACACACACACACACACACACACACACACACACTATGCATCGAGTGCTTACGCATTGGCGTGAGTGACGACGCCACGCCAGCGTCGTTAGTCCGGGGATTAATGAGGGATTAACGCCCGCGCGCGCGCGCGCGCGCGCTCTCTCCGTCACACTCCACACCACGTGTTCTTAAAAAGGCTTAAAAAGAGAAGGTTTTTTTTTTATTATTTCTCTTTGATCTAATTTCTCTTTTTGTTTATACGACAATATGATAACTACCTGAGAATCATCATATACACATCTTGTCTCACACACGAGGCGGGTGTCCAATCTGTTGGCCTTCCACCCCCCCACCCACCTGGTGTCTCTCTCTCTCTCTCTCTCTCTCTCTCTCTCTCTCTCTCTATCTATCTATCTATCTATCTAACTATCTATCTATCTACCACATACTGCAGCATGATGGTCGTCCAGTTCTGGTTCTCCTGGACGTTTCGTTTTCTCCAGGCGATGTGGTCAGTCCAGGAACACTGGAACGCACCAGGCGATGTGGTCAGTCCAGGAACACTGGAACGCACCAGGCGATGTGGTCAGTCCAGGAACACTGGAACGCACCAGGCGATGTGGTCAGTCCAGGAACACTGGAACGCACCAGACGATGTGGTCAGTCCAGGAACACTGGAACGCACCAGGCGATGTGGTCAGTCCAGGAACACTGGAACGCACCAGTCGATGTGGTCAGTCCAGGAACACTGGAACGCATCAGGCGATGTGGTCAGTCCAGGAACACTGGAACGCACTAGGCGATGTGGTCAGTCCAGGAACACTGGAACGCACCAGGCGATGTGGTCAGTCCAGGAACACTGGAACGCACCAGGCGATGTGGTCAGTCCAGGAACACTGGAACGCACCAGGCGATGTGGTCAGTCCAGGAACACTGGAACGCACCAGGCAATGTGGTCAGTCCAGGAACACTGGAACGCACCAGGCGATGTGGTCAGTCCAGGAACACTGGAACGCACCAGGCGATGTGGTCAGTCCAGGAACACTGGAATGCACCAGGCGATGTGGTCAGTCCAGGAACACTGGAACGCACCAGCAGGCGATGTGGTCAGTCCAGGAACACTGGAACGCACCAGGCGATGTGGTCAGTCCAGGAACACTGGAACGCACCAGGCGATGTGGTCAGTCCAGGAACACTGGAACGCACAGGCGATGTGGTCAGTCAGGAACACTATGGAACGCACCAGGCGATGTGGTCCAGTCCGGACACTGGAACGCACCAGGCGATGTGGTCATCAGTTCTAACATCTTTTGGAACGCACAAGTCGATGTGGTCAGTCCAGGAACAGGTCACCAGGCGATGTGGTCAGTCCAGGAACACTGGAACGCACCAGGCGATGTGGTCAGTCCAGGAACACTGGAACGCACCAGGCGATGTGGTCAGTCCAGGAACACTGGAACGCACCAGGCGATGTGGTCAGTCCAGGAACACTGGAACGCACCAGCAGGCGATGTGGTCAGTCCAGGAACACTGGAACGCACCAGTCGATGTGGTCAGTCCAGGAACACTGGAACGCACCAGTAGGCAATGTGGTCAGTCCAGGAACACTGGAACGCACCAGGCGATGTGGTCAGTCAGGAACACTGGAACGCCAGCAGCGATGTGGTCAGTCCAGGAACACTGGAACGCACCAGAGGCGATGTGGTCAGTCCAGGAACACTGGAACGCACAGCAGGCGATTGTGGTCAGTCCAGGAACACTGGAACGCACCAGGCGATGTGGTCAGTCCAGGAACACTGGAAACGCACCAGGCGATGTGGTCAGTCCAGGAACACTGGAACGCACCAGGCGATGTGGTCAGTCCAGGAACACTGGAACGCACGCAGGCGTTGGTCAGTCAGTAACTGGTACCATCCTGGTCAGTAGTGGTGGTCAAATCCAGGAACATGACGCACCATGACGGTCGTGTACAGTCCAAACTTTGGGGGGAGTGGGTGTCAGAACATGGATTCGCACCCTGTGTGTAGTCGGAGCTACAGAGTACCAGGCGAGTGGTGGTCAGTCAGGCACAGCAACACTGAACGCAACCAGCTGATGGTCAGTGACGAGGGACATGACGTCACGGGAGGAGAGTGGTACAGTCAGGACGATGGGAACGCATCGTACCGAGGATGTGGTCGAGGGGTGGAGGGAGAAGCGGAAGGCCCGCGCAATGTGTGTCAGTACAGAAACCTGGGAGAGGCTACAGGGAGGGGAGGAGGAAAGGGGCAAGAGGGGGGGGTGTTCAGTACAGACTGTGAGGGGGTTTGGGTTAGGTGTGGGGGGACTGGGTCAATGCGGGGGTCGTAGGAAATGGGGCCTGGGTGGTTAGGACGGACGCACAGCAGAGCAGGAACAGTTGGCACATCGATGGTCTCAGGCATGGATCAGCACACAGTGGGTTCAATACCTGGCGGTAGGGGGGGCAAGATCAGTGGGTACACTACTGGGGGTAGGTGGGGGCCAGATACAGTGGGTACAATACTGGGGTAGGTGGGGGAAGCATAGCAGTGGGTACAGAACCTGGGGGTAGGTCGGGGCAAGCATACAGTGGGTACAATACCTGGGGTAGGTGGGGGAAGCTACAGTGGGTCAATACCTGGGTGGTAGGTGGGGGCAAGCATACATTGGGGTGGTCTATTCTGGGGTAGGTGGGGGCAGATTAAGTGGGTCAATACCTGGGGGTTGGTGGGTGGCAGCATAAGTGGTACAGACCTTGGGGTAGGTGGCGGGCAAGCATAGAACACAAGGGGTACAATACCTGGGGTAGGTGGGGCAAGCATCGTGGGTACAATACCTGGGGGTAGGTGGGGGCAAGCATACAGTGGGTAACAATACCTGGGGTAGGTGGGGGCAAGGCATACAGTGGGTACATACCTGGGGGTAGGTGGGGCAAGCATACCAGTGGGTACAATACCTGGGGGTAGGTGGGGGCAAGCATACAGTGGGTACATACGCTGGGGGTAGGTGGGCAAGCTACAGTGGGTACATACTGGGGGTAGGTGGGGGCAAGTACGTGGGAGGGGGTAGGGGGGGCAGCATACAGTGGGTCATACTGGGGGAGGTGGGGCAAGCTACAGTGGGTACAATACCTGGGGGTAGGTGGGGGCAAGCATACAGGGTACAATACTGGGGTAGGTGGGGCAAGCATACAGTGGTACAATACCTGGGGGTAGGTGGGGGCAAGCATACAGTGGGTACAATACCTGGGGGTAGGTGGGGGCAAGCATACAGTGGGTACAATACCTGGGGGTAGGTGGGGGCAAGCATACAGTGGGTACAATACCTGGGGTAGGTGGGGGCAAGCATACAGTGGGTACAATACCTGGGGGTAGGTGGGGGCAAGCATACAGTGGGTACAATACCTGGGGGTAGGTGGGGGCAAGCATACAGTGGGTACAATACCTGGGGGTAGGTGGGGGCAAGCATACAGTGGGTACAATACCTGGGGGTAGGTGGGGGCAAGCATACAGTGGGTACAATACCTGGGGTAGGTGGGGGCAAGCATACAGTGGGTACAATACCTGGGGGTAGGTGGGGGCAAGCATACAGTGGGTACATACCTGGGGGTAGGTGGGGCAAGCATACAGTGGGTACAATACCGGGGGTAGGTGGGGGCAAGCATACAGTGGGTACAATACCTGGGGGTAGGTGGGGGCAAGCATACAGTGGGTACAATACCTGGGGTAGGTGGGGGCAAGCATACAGTGGGTACAATACCTGGGGGTAGGTGGGGGCAAGCATACAGTGGGTACAATACCTGGGGGTAGGTGGGGGCAAGCATACAGTGGGTACAATACCTGGGGTAGGTGGGGGCAAGCATACAGTGGGTACAATACCTGGGGGTAGGTGGGGGCAAGCATACAGTGGGTACAATACCTGGGGGTAGGTGGGGGCAAGCATACAGTGGGTACAATACCTGGGGTAGGTGGGGGCAAGCATAGACTACAGTGGGTACAATACCTGGGGTAGGTGGGGGCAAGCATACAGTGGGTACAATACCTGGGGGTAGGTGGGGGCAAGCATACAGTGGGTACAATACCTGGGGGTAGGTGGGGCAAGCATACAGTGGGTACAATACCTGGGGTAGGTGGGGGCAAGCATACAGTGGGTACAATACTGGGGGTAGGTGGGGGCAAGCATACAGTGGTACAATACCTGGGGTAGGTGGGGGACATACATGGGTACAATACCTGGGTAGGTGGGGGCAAGCATACAGTGGGTACATACTGGGGTAGGTGGGGCAAGCATACAGTGGGTACAAACCGGGGTAGTGGGGGCAAGCATACAGTGGTACAATACCTGGGGTAGGTGGGGGCAAGCATACAGTGGGTACAATACCTGGGGGTAGGTGGGGGCAGATACAGTGGGTACAATACCTGGGGTAGGTGGGGGCAAGCATACAGTGGGTACAAACCTGGGGTAGGTGGGGCAAGCATACATGGGTACAATACCTGGGGTAGTGGGCAAGCATACAGTGGGTACAATACCGGGGGTAGGTGGGGGCAAGCATACATGGGTACAATACCTGGGGTAGGTGGGGCAAGATCATACAGTGGTACAATACTGGGTAGGTGGGGCAAGCATACAGTGGGACAATACCTGGGGTAGGTGGGGGCAAGCATACAGTGGGTACAATACCTGGGGGTAGGTGGGGCAAGCATACAGTGGGTACAATACCTGGGGTAGGGGGGCAAGCATCAGTGGGTCAATACTGGGTAGGTGGGGCAAGCATCAGGGTACAATACCTGGGGGTAGGTGGGGGCAAGCATACAGTGGGTACAATACTGGGGTAGGAGGGGGCAAGCATAGCATACAGTGGGTACAATACTGGGTAGGTGGGGGCAAGCATACAGTGGGTACAATACCTGGGGGTAGGTGGGGCAAGCATACAGTGGGTACAATACCTGGGGGTAGGTGGGGGCAAGCATACAGTGGGTACAATACCTGGGGGTAGGTGGGGGCAAGCATACAGTGGGTACAATACCTGGGGTAGGTGGGGGCAAGCATACAGTGGGTACAATACCTGGGGGTAGGTGGGGGCAAGCATACAGTGGGTACAATACCTGGGGGTAGGTGGGGGCAAGCATACAGTGGGTACAATACCTGGGGTAGGTGGGGGCAAGCATACAGTGGGTACAATACCTGGGGTAGGTGGGGGCAAGCATACAGTGGGTACAATACCTGGGGTAGGTGGGGGCAAGCATACAGTGGGTACAATACCTGGGGGTAGGTGGGGCAAGCATACAGTGGGTACAATACCTGGGGGTAGGTGGGGGCAAGCATACAGTGGGTACAATACCTGGGGGTAGGTGGGGGCAAGCATAGACATACAGTGGGTACAATACCTGGGGTAGGTGGGGGCAAGCATAGACCAACAGTGGGTACAATAGCTGGGGTAGGTGGGGGCAAGCATAGAACATACAGTGGGTACAATACCTGGGGGTAGGTGGGGGCAAGCATAGAACATACAGTGGGTACAATACCTGGGGGTAGGTGGGGGCAAGCAGAGAACATACAGTGGGTACAATACCTGGGGGTAGGTGGGGCAAGCAAGAACATACAGTGGGTACAATACCTGGGGTAGGTGGGGGCAAGTCATAGAACATACAGTGGGTACAATACCTGGGGGTAGGTGGGGGCAAGCATAGAACATACAGTGGGTACAATACCTGGGGGTAGGTGGGGGCAAGCAGAGAACATACAGTGGGTACAATACCTGGGGGTAGGTGGGGGCAAGCATACAGTGGGTACAATACGGGGGTAGGTGGGGCAAGCATACAGTGGGTACAATACCTGGGGGTAGGTGGGGGCAAGCAGAGAACATACAGTGGGTACAATACCTGGGGGTAGGTGGGGGCAAGCATAGAACATACAGTGGGTACAATACCTGGGGGTAGGTGGGGGCAAGCATAGAACATACAGTGGGTACAATACCTGGGGGTAGGTGGGGGCAAGCAGAGAACGTACAGTGAAAGATTACAGTGGTATTCAAGTTAATAATAATATTAAACAAAGATGTTACATATGGCAGTACACAATGTACATGATGTACAAACATGTACAGTACATTACAGACACAACGTATGTGTGTGTGTGTGGTAGTACAGTGATAGTGATGAAGTACACATTACAAATACATAGGTGTATGTATGTGTGTGTGTGTGTGTGTGTGTGTGTGTGTGTGTGTGTTGTGTGTGTGTGTGCCCCAGGGGGAGAGCAGGGAATGCAAATTCATCCAGTTAAATGTGAAAGTTTGGGAGAGTGACGGCGTCGGCCAGTGGAGGAGGAGGAGGAGGAGGAGGAGGAGGAGGAGCGTGGGCTGAGGTGAGGGTAGAGCCAGGTGGTGGTGTACTCGGGCAACTGCCGCGTTCCGTGGCTCCTCGACAAATGTACACGGAAACCTGTAATACTGAGGACTCCTCTCTCTCTTCTGGAGAGGAGGAGGGAGGAGGAGGAGGAGGAGGAGGAGCGTGGGCTGAGGTGAGGGTAGAGCCAGGTGTGGTGGTTGTACCTCGGGCAACATGCCCTCCGCCGTTCCGTGTGCTCCTCGACCACACATTGTACACAGGAAACCCTGCTAAATACTGACCTACTCGCTCTCTCTCTCTCTCTCTCTCTCTCTCTCTCTCTCTCTCTCTCTCTCTCTCTCTCCTCTCCGGGATCTACTAGGTGGGTCGGGTGCCTCAACCACGGTGGGTCGGCTGCCCTCGACCAGGGTGGGTCGACTGCCCTCGACCAGGGTGGGTCGACTGCCCTCGACCAGGGTGGGTCGACTGCCCTCGACCAGGGTGGGTCGACTGCCCTCGACCAGGGTGGGTCGACTGCCCTCGACCAGGGTGGGTCGACTGCCCTCGACCAGGGAGGTCGATCATGCTACTACCCCGCCAGGGAGGGAGGAGGGGAGGGGTAGTGGCGGCTACGCAGTGAGCCAACACTTCAGTGGCTGTCAAACACCACTCCTCTGGCCCCAGGTTACGGTCATTTCTCTTATGTTGTTCTTTTAACATATTAAGAATATTGACCACGACGGTATATACGACCCTTGACCATGACGGTATATACGACCCTTGACCATGACGGTATATACGACCCTTGACCACGACGGTAAATACGACCCTTGACCACGACGGTATATACGACCCTTGACCACGACGGTATATACGACCCTTGACCACGACGGTATATACGACCCTTGACCACGACGGTATATACGACCCTTGACCACGATGGTATATACGACCCTTGACCACGACGGTATATACGACCCTTGACCACGACGGTATATACGACCCTTGACCACGACGGTATATACGACCCTTGACCACGACGGTATATACGACCCTTGACCACGACGGTATATACGACCCTTGACCACGACGGTATATACGACCCTTGACCACGACGGTATATACGACCCTTGACCACGACGGTATATACGACCCTTGACCACGACGGTATATACGACCCTTGACCACGACGGTATATACGACCCTTGACCACGACGGTATATACGACCCTTGACCACGACGGTATATACGACCCTTGACCACGACGGTATATACGACCCTTGACCACGACGGTACGACAGCACTGCTTCACACACTAACGTACATAACAACACACAAAGATATGTCCACGAAGGACGGATGTACACATGAAGGTGTAGCCAGGATGTACACATGAAGGTGTAGCCAGTATGTACACATGAAGGTGTAGCCAGGATGTACACATGAAGGTGTAGCCAGGATGTACACATGAGGGTATAGTAAGGATGTACACATGAAGGTGTAGCCAGGATGTACACATGAGGGTATAGTAAGGATGTACACATGTGGGTGCAGTCAGGATGTACACATGAGGACACGTAAGGTGCATAAAGGGATGTACACATGAGGAAACTTATGGTGCACATAGAGATGTACATATGAAGAAAATTAAAGTGTACAGAGGGATGTACACATGAGGAAACTTATGGTGCACACAGAGATGTACACATGAAGAAAATGAAAATGTACAGAGGGATGTACACATGAACAAACAAGGTGTACACAGGATGTACACATGAGGACTCTAAAGGTGTACACAGATGTACACAAGAGGACACTAAAGGCAAACAAAGAGACGTACACACGAAGATACTAACGTGTGTACACAGATGTACACATGACGAAAGCGATGGGTTACACACAGATGTACACATAAGGAAAGGAATGGGTTACACACAGATGTACACATAAGGAAAGTAAATGCGTACACAGGGATGTACACACGGGGTAGAATGGTGTATATTTCCCGGTGGTGACGCAGGAGGCGCGTCACACGTCTTGCGTCACACTGTTCCACGAACACCTACACCCCGGGTGACGCAACCCAGCTGACCAGACACACCCTGCCCTGGGAGAGTCAGGGAGGGAGAGCAGGACTTAGTCAGGGAGAGCGGGAGGGAGAGTAGGACTTAGTCAGGGAGAGTCAGGGAGTGAGAGCAGGACTTAGTCAGGGAGAGCGGGAGGGAGAGTAGGACTTAGTCAGGGAGAGTCAGGGAGAGCGGGAGGGAGAGCAGGACTTAGTCAGGGAGAGTCAGGGAGAGCCGGTGGGAGAGCAGGACTTAGTCAGGGAGAGTCAGGAGAAGCCGGTGGGAGAGCAGGACTTAGTCAGGGAGAGTCAGGGAGAGCCGGTGGGAGAGCAGGACTTAGTCAGGGAGAGTCGGTGAGGGAGAGCAGGACTTAGTCAGGGAGAGTCAGGGAGAGCCGGTGGGAGAGCAGGACTTAGTCAGGGAGAGTCAGGGAGAGCCGGTGGGAGAGCAGGACTTAGTCAGGGAGAGTCAGGGAGAGCGGGAGGGAGAGCAGGACTTTACTAGGGATAAGTCAGGACTGAGTCAAGTCAGGACTGAGTCAAGTCAGGACTGAGTCAGGGCTGAGTCAGTACTGAGTCAGGACTGAGTCAAGTCAGGACTGAGTCAAGTCAGGACTGAGTCAGGACTGAGTCAGGACTGAGTCAGTACTGAGTCAGGACTGAGTCAGGGCTGAGTCAGGGCTGAGTCAGGACTGAGTCAGGACTGAGTCAGGACTGAGTCAGGGCTGAGTCAGGGCTGAGTCAAGTCAGGACTGAGTCAGGGCTGAGTCAGGACTGAGTCAGGGCTGAGTCAGGGCTGAGTCAAGTCAGGACTGAGTCAGGGCTGAGTCAGGACTGAGTCAGGGCTGAGTCAGTCAAGACTGAGTCAGGACTGAGTCAGGGCTGAGTCAGGGCTGAGTCAAGTCAGGACTGAGTCAGGACTGAGTCAGGACTGAGTCAGGGCTGAGTCAGGACTGAGTCAGGGCTGAGTCAGGGCTGAGTCAAGTCAAGACTGAGTCAGGGCTGAGTCAGGGCTGAGTCAGTACTGAGTCAGGACTGAGTCAGGGCTGAGTCAAGTCAGGACTGAGTCAGGGCTGAGTCAGGACTGAGTCAGTACTGAGTCAGGACTGAGTCAGGGCTGAGTCAAGTCAGGACTGAGTCAGGACTGAGTCAGGACTGAGTCAGGACTGAGTCAGGGCTGAGTAAGTCAGGACTGAGTCAGGACTGAGTCAGTACGACTGAGTCAGGACTGAGTCAGGGCTGAGTCAGTCAGGACTGAGTCAGGACTGAGTCAGGACTGAGTCAGTACTGAGTCAGTACTGAGTCAGGGCTGAGTCAGGGTTCTCTCAGGACCCAGGGTTGTTGTTCCAGGGAAGTTTCAGGGTTGTACAAGCCTTGTTTCAGGGTCATTTCAGGGGTGAGCCAGAGCTGTTTCAGGGCCGAGTGTACCACTAGGGGGGGGGGGGGGGGTAAGGCGGGTCAGGGCTGCCCTGGTCATGCCAGGAGGGAGGGCGGGTCAGGGATGGCGTCAAGGGCTACGTTACTCTCCTACAGCAGATCCCTGAGGGTAAGGGATGGGTTCCAAAGGGCCGGGGCTAGGATCCATGGGGTGGGGTCAATAAGGGCCAAGGCTAATCTTACAGGGTCAATAAGGGCCGTGGGCTAGGTCCTAGGGGTCAATAAGGGCCGGGCTAGGTCCTAGGGGTCAATAAGGGCCGGGGCTAGGTCCTAGGGGCCAATAAGGGCCGAAGCTAGGTCCTAGGGGCCAATAAGGACCGGAGCTAGGTCCTAGGGGCCAATAAGGGCCGAGGCTAGGTCCTAGGGGTCAATAAGGGCCGAGGCTAGGTCCTAGGGGTCAATAAGGGCCGAGGCTAGGTCCTATGGGTCAATAAGGGCCGAGGCTAGGTCCTAGGGTCAATAAGGGCCGAGGCTAGGTCCTAGGGGTCAATAAGGGCCGGGCTAGGTCCTAGGGGCAATAAGGGCCGGGGCTAGGTCCTAGGGGTCAATAAGGGCCGAGGCTAGGTCCTAGGGGTCAATAAGGGCCGGGGCTAGGTCCTAGGGTCAATAAGGGCCCAGGCTAGGTCCTAGGGGTCAATAAGGGCCGAGGCTAGGTCCTAGGGGTCAATAAGGGCCGAGGCTAGGTCCTATGGGTCAATAAGGGCCGAGGCTAGGTCCTAGGGGTCAATAAGGGCCGAGGCTAGGTCCTTGGGGTCAATAAGGGCCGAGGCTAGGTCCTAGGGGTCAATAAGGCCCTGAGCTAGGTCCTAGGGGTCAATAAGGGCCGAGGCTAGGTCCTAGGGGTCAATAAGGGCCTAAGTCCTACAAGGGCCTCAGCGACCAGTGCCATTCATCAGGGTTAAGGTCTACACAGGTTCAGGGCCCTATGTTCATTAAGGGCCTATCCCATCCCAGACATGTGGTCATGTACGTTAGAACACCCATGTACACTACGGTGATGAGTGAGAGCCCTCTCCCACCCACGTACACTACTGTATGGTGGAGTGACAGCCCTCTCCCACCTCTCACACCCATGTAGACTGGTATACAGTGACAGCCCTCCCCTCACACCCACGTAGACTGGTATACAGTGAGAGCTCTCCCCTCACACCCACGTAGACTGGTATACAGTGACAGCCCTCCCCTCACACCCACGTAGACTGGTATACAGTAAGAGCTCTCCCCTCACACCCACGTAGACTGGTATACAGTGAGAGCTCTCCCCTCACACCCACGTAGACTGGTATACAGTGACAGCCCTCACCTCACACCCACGTAGACTGGTATACAGTGACAGCCCTCCCCTCACACCACGTAGACTGGTATACAGTGAGAACTCTCCCCTCACATCCACGTAGACTGGTATACAGTGACAGCCCTCCCCTCACACCCACGTAGACTGGTATACAGTGAGAGCCCTCCCCTCACACCCACGTAGACTGGTATACAGTGACAGCCCTCACCTCACACCCACGTAGACTGGGATACAGTGACAGCCTTCCCCTCACATCCACGTAGACTGGTATACAGTGAGAACCCTCCCCTCACACCAACGTAGACTGGTATACAGTGAGAGCCTTCCCCTCACACCCACGTAGACTGGTATACAGCGAGAGCCTTCCCCTCACACCCACGTAGACTGGTATACAGTGAGAGCTCTCACCTCACATCCATGTAGACTGGTATACAGTGAGAGCCTTCCCCTCACATCCACGTAGACTGGTATACAGTGAGAGCCTTCCCCTCACACCCACGTAGACTGGTATACAGCGAGAGCTCTCCCCTCACACCCACGTAGACTGGTATACAGTGAGAGCCTCCCCTCAAACCCATGTAGACTGGTATACAGTGAGAGCTCTCCCCTCACACCCACGTAACTGGTACAGTACAGCCTCACTGACACGTAGGACTGGTATAAGGGAAGCTCTCCCCACATCCAGTAGACTGGTGATCAGTGATGAGCCCTCACTCACACCCACTAACTATTACAGTGAGACTTCCCACTCACTACCCATGTACACTGGTATACAGTGAGAGTCTCCCCTCACACGACGTAGTATGTATACAGTGAAGCTCCCTCACACCTGTACATGGTATACATGAGAGTATCCACTCATCAATCATGGTCATAGAGTATAGACATGGTGTATGATGATTAATGAGTGATGTGGAACTCCTCCCACCTTACAGTAACTCATGATCCAGGACAATGAGTTACACCAACACATTCCGTGGCTTCTTGATCAACACACTATCATACATGTGTATGTATGATCATACATCATGTGTATGTATGATCCTACATGATGTGTATGTATGATCTACATGATGTGTATGTTAATTACATACATGAGTGTATGATATCATACATGATGTGTATGTATGATCATACATGATGTGTATGTATGATCATACATGTGCATGTATGATCATACATGATGTGTATGTATGATCATACATGATGTGTATGTATGATCATACATGATGTGTATGTATGATCCTACATGATGTGTATGTATGATCATACATGATGTGTATGTATGATCCTACATGATGTGTATGTATAATCATACATGATGTGTATGTATGATCATACATGATGTGTATGTATGATCATACATGATGTGTATGTATGATCATACATGATGTGTATGTATGATCCTACATGATGTGTATGTATAATCATACATGATGTGTATGTATGATCATACATGTGCATGTATGATCATACATGATGTGTATGTATGATTCTACATGATGTGTATGTATAATCATACATACACATCATGTATGATCATACATGATGTGTATGTATGGTCATACATGATGTGTATGTATGATCATACATGTGCATGTATGATCATACATGATGTGTATGTATGATCATACATGATGTGTATGTATGGTCATACATGATGTGTACGTATAATCCTACATGATGTGTATGTATGATCCTACATGATGTGTATGTATGATCATACATGATGTGTATGTATGATCCTACATGATGTGTATGTATGATCATACATGATGTGTATGTATGATCATACATGGATGTGTATGTATTCCCTACCATGAGTGTGTTGTATGATCATACATGATGTGTATATGATCAGCCAGCATTAACCGTCCACATGGTGTAGGTAGGTCAACACGTGCACATGGGAGGCAGGCCACATTAACGTGCCACATGGGAGGCAGGCCACATTAACCGTGCCACATGGGAGGCAGGCCACATTAACCGTGCCACATGGGAGGCAGGCACATTAACCGTGCCACATGGAGCAGGCCACATTAACGTGCCACATGGGAGGCAGGCCACATTAACCGTGCCACATGGGAGGCAGGCCACATTAACCGTGCCACATGGGAGGCAGGCCACATTAACCGTGCCACATGGGAGGCAGGCCACATTAACCGTGCCACATGGGAGGCAGGCCACATTAACCGTGCCACATGGGAGGCAGGCCACATTAACCGTGCCACATGGGGAGGCACATACGTGCCCAGGAGCAGGCCATTAACCGTGCCACATGGGAGGCAGGCCACATTAACCGTGCCACATGGGAGGCTGGCCACATTAACCGTGCCACATGGGAGGCAGGCCACATTAACCGTGCCACATGGGAGGCAGGCCACATTAACCGTGCCACATGGGAGGCAGGCCACATTAACCGTGCCACATGGGAGGCAGGCCACATTAACCGTGCCACATGGGAGGCAGGCCACATCAACCGTGCCACATGGGAGGCAGGCCACATTAACCGTGCCACATGGGAGGCAGGCCACATTAACCGTGCCACATGGGAGGCAGGCCACATTAACCGTGCCACATGGGAGGCAGGCCACATCAACCGTGCCACATGGGAGGCAGGCCACATTAACCGTGCCACATGGGAGGCAGGCCACATTAACCGTGCCACATGGGAGCAGGCCACACCAACCGTGCCACATGGGAGGCAGGCCACATTAACCGTGCCACATGGGAGGCAGGCCACATTAACCGTGCCACATGGGAGGCAGGCCACATCAACCGTGCCACATGGGAGGCAGGCCACATTAACCGTGCCACATGGGAGGCAGGCCACTTTAACCGTGCCACATGGGAGGCAGGCCACACAACCGTGCCACATGGGAGGCAGGCCACATTAACCGTGCCACATGGGAGGCAGGCCACATTAACCGTGCCACATGGGAGGCAGGCCACATCAACCGTGCCACATGGGAGGCAGGCCACATTAACCGTGCCACATGGGAGGCAGGCCACATTAACCGTGCCACATGGGAGGCAGGCCACACCAACCGTGCCACA
Source organism: Panulirus ornatus (assembly GCF_036320965.1). Classification (NCBI taxonomy): domain Eukaryota; kingdom Metazoa; phylum Arthropoda; class Malacostraca; order Decapoda; family Palinuridae; genus Panulirus; species Panulirus ornatus. The sequence goes on along the minus strand of NC_092263.1, from coordinate 8,734,218 downwards.
TGGGAGGCAGGCCACATTAACCGTGCCACATGGGAGGCAGGCCACATTAACCGTGCCACATGGGAGGCAGGCCACATAACCGTGCCACATGGGAGGCAGGCCACATTAACCGTGCCACATGGGAGGCAGGCCACATTAACCGTGCCACATGGGAGGCAGGCCACATTAACCGTGCACATGGGAGGCAGGCCACATTAACCGTGCCACATGGGAGGCAGGCCACATTAACCGTGCCACATGGGAGGCAGGCCACATTAACCGTGCCACATGGGAGGCAGGCCACATTAACCGTGCCACATGGGAGGCAGGCCACATTAACCGTGCCACATGGGAGGCAGGCCACATCAACCATGCCACAGGCTGGTGCCAAGCGTCATCATTCGTTGATGTAATACACGAAAGCGCTCGTGGCGCTCTTCCACGTCTCCATTTTATCTCTCCGTGGTTACCAACACACACACACACACACACACACACACACACACACACACACACGTATACCATACATAGAAGAAACCTTCCCCCTCCTGGCTATCACACCCTGAACGGTGGATGGCACTGTTCAGTCGTTACAACCACTCATGCCTACCATTTCCCCCTTCTTCATCCCTCCCATATCGCTGGCACAACCTTACCACGGAATGAAAACAATATTTCCACCATACTATATATCAACCCAGTAGCCCATATACCATTCCTATTCTTTCCATGACAATGGACACATTACTGGCGACTGTGTACGAGGAAGGAGGGAGGTGTGCGTGTTGGGGGGTTAGTCATCGTGCGTCCAGCAACTTTCTTAGACGTGTGACATAGACAGAAGATGGACGACTGTCCATATAGACAGACACAGACGACTCTGTCTGTCCTTCCGACGAGACATTTCCCTCGCTCATAACCTCTCCTGACCCACACACACACACACACACACACACCCATGGTGTGTGTGTGTGTGTGTGTGTGTGTGTGTGTGTGTGTGTGTACTTGAGGAGGGGGAGCAGGGAGGGGGGGGCATATCTACAATTCATACTGCAGCCTCTCTCTCTCTCTCTCTCTCTCTCTCTCTCTCTCTCTCTCTCTCTCTCTCTCTCTCTCTATATATATATATATATATATATATATATATATATATATATAATCATATGATACCCTCCAGCATTTAAGACTCGAACCCAGGACCTTTTGCGTGGTAGTCGAGAATGCTAACTGCTATGATATATATATATATATATATATATATATATATATATATATATATATATATATATATATATATATATATATATACATATATATATCCTCTTCATCAACATTGCACACCACGCACGCGCGCTCGGGCGCGACGCTACGTCCATGTCGTACGTACGTAGCGTCGCACGACACACGAACGACCCTTCCCTCCCAGGTACGTACGTGGGAGACGACTCCCTGGGTGGTGGTGGTCCCCCCCCCCCTCTCGTCCTCGGTTGCCTGCTGCGCATGCGCCGGCCTGCTGACGTCACACTGTTTATCTCGCCTACCAAAACAAACCACTCGGCGCCTGAGCGGGGTGCTGAGCGTAACACCCAACGGTATCGCCTGAAGACGGATTACACCCTGCCGGTTGCTCAGGGTTGACCTGAGAGTTATCCCAGGTAGTACACCACGGTAAATGTCGATAGGTCCTAAGAGTTATAATGCGATAAGTCTATAAGTCCTACAGCGTATAACGTGGCGTATTAGTGACAAGGTCGTTTAAGGCGTATTACGATTGCGTTAAGTCTTGACCATTTTTACACTCTATACGCAAGTTCATTACACTGTTTACACCTGACCCGTTAAGCTGCTTGCTCGCTTAACCTTGATGGTTAGCCAGATATGTGACTCATCTGCTATGACCGAACCCTGACCACCGATATGACCCATTAACACGATGTTATACGACCTGTACACGCTATTACAACTGCCACAAGTGATCATAGTACCCTGTGACCACGACGTATTACGACCCTTGACCCACGTTTTCGACTTACCGGGTATACCTGCCCGGTATTGACTTGCCACTGGTATCTACCCCTGTATACATGACGATGAACGTATGCTTGATCGATTACGCAAGTATGACCGTGACTCGTATGCCTTACCACGATTGGTCACGTATATAACCTTGACCACACATACTATCACCTTACCACACGGTTACACCTGCTGACGTATAGCCTGTGCCACTGTTATACGACCCTGTGGACACTGTTGACGACCCTTGACCAGCGGTTTACGACCCTGGACCACGACGTATATACACCCTTGACCAACTTATCCCTGCACCGACCTGCACCTGGTATTACCCTACACGTATTCACCCTCCACGTGACCTGACCACTGTATATCCCCTTGACCACTAGTATATACGACCTGACCACACGGTATATACAACCCTTGACTAGACGTATATCACCCTGACCACATGTATATCGACCCTTGACCAGACGTATATACGACCTTGACTCGCGGTTATACGACCCTGTGACCACGACGGTATATACAACCTTGACCCTATATACGCCTGACCACGACGGTATATACGACCCTTGACACGACGGTATATACACCTTGACCACGACGGTATATATACAGTATATAACCTTGACCACACGGTATATACACCCTTGACCACACTTAACGACCTTGACCACGCGGTATATACGACCCTTGACCACGACGTATAACGACCCTTGACCACACGGTATATACGACCCTTGACCACGACGGTAATACGACCCTTACACCGTACCCTTGACCACGACGGTATATACGACCCTTGACCACGACGGTATATACGACCCTTGACCACGACGGTATATACGACCCTTGACCACGACGGTATATACGACCCTTGACCACGACGGTATATACGACCTTGACCACGACGTATATACGACCCTTGACCAAGACGGTATATACGACCTGACCAGACGGTATACGACCCTTGACCACGACGGGTATATACGACCCTTGACCACGACGGTATATACGACCCTTGACCACGACGGTATATACGACCCTTGACCACGACGGTATATACGACCTTGACCACGAGGTATATACGACCTACCATTAAGACCTAAGACGTATATACGACCCTTGACCACGACGGTATATACGACCCTTGACCAGACGGTATATACGACCTTGACCACGACGTATATACGACCCTTGACACAGGGTATATACGACCCTTGACCACGACGGTATATACGCCTTGACCACGACGTATATACGACCTTGACACGCGTATCGACCTTGCCACGACGTTATACGACCCTTGACCACACGGTATATACGACCCTTGACCACGACGGTATAACGACCCTTGACCACGACGTATATACGACCTTACCAGAGGTATATACACCTTGACCCGGTATATACGACCCTTGACCACACGGTATATACGACCCTTGACCACCACGGTATATACGACCCTTGACCACGACGGTATATACGACCCTTGACCACGACGGTATATACGACCCTTGACCACACGGTATATACGACCCTTGACCACGACGGTATATACGACCCTTGACCACCGGATAACACCCTTGACCAGCTGACTGACGGTATATACGACCCTTGACCACGACGGTATATACGACCCTTGACCACGACGGTATATACGACCCTTGACCACGACGGTATATACGACCCTTGACCACGACGGTATATACGACCCTTGACCACGACGGTATATACGACCCTTGACCAAGACGGACGTATATACGACCCTTGACCACGACGGTATATACGACCCTTGACCACCACGGTATATACGACCCTTGACCACGACGGTATATACGACCCTTGACCAAGACGGTATATACGACCCTTGACCACGACGGTATATACGACCCTTGACCACCACGGTATATACGACCCTTGACCACGACGGTATATACGACCCTTGACCACGACGGTATATACGACCCTTGACCAGACGGTATATACGACCCTTGACCACACGGTATATACGACCCTTGACCACCACGGTATATACGACCCTTGACCACGACGGTATATACGACCCTTGACCACGACGGTATATACGACCCGTGACCACGACGGTATATACGACCCTTGACCACGACGGTATATACGACCCTTGACCACGACGGTATATACGACCCTTGACCACGACGGTATATACGACCCTTGACCACGACGGTATATACGACCCTTGACCACGACGGTATATACGACCCTTGACCACCACGGTATATACGACCCTTGACCACGACGGTATATACGACCCTTGACCAGACGGTATATACGACCCTTGACCACGACGGTATATACGACCCTTGACCAGACGGTATATACGACCCTTGACCACGACGGTATATACGACCCTTGACCACCACGGTATATACGACCCTTGACCACGACGGTATATACGACCCTTGACCACGACGGTATATACGACCCTTGACCACGACGGTATATACGACCCTTGACCACCACGGTATATACGACCCTTGACCACACGGTATATACGACCCTTGACCACGACGGTATATACGACCCTTGACCACGACGGTATATACGACCCTTGACCACGACGGTATATACGACCCTTGACCACCACGGTATATACGACCCTTGACCACCACGGTATATACGACCCTTGACCACGACGGTATATACGACCCTTGACCACGACGGTATATACGACCCTTGACCACGACGGTATATACGACCCTTGACCACGAGGTATTACGACCCTTGACCACGACGGTATATACGACCCTTGACCACGACGGTATATACGACCCTTGACCACGACGGTATATACGACCCTTGACCACGACGGTATATACGACCCTTGACCACGACGGTATATACGACCCTTGACCACGATGGTATATACGACCCTTGACCACGATGGTATATACGACCCTTGACCACGATGGTATATACGACCCTTGACCACGATGGTATATACGACCCTTGACCACGACGGTATATACGACCCTTGACCACGACGGTATATACGACCCTTGACCACGATGGTATATACGACCCTTGACCACGACGGTATATACGACCCTTGACCACGACGGTATATACGACCCTTGACCACGATGGTATATACGACCCTTGACCACGACGGTATATACGACCCTTGACCACGATGGTATATACGACCCTTGACCACGATGGTATATACGACCCTTGACCACGAGGTATATACGACCCTTGACCACGATGGTATATACGACCCTTGACCACACGGTATATACGACCCTTGACCACGATGGTATATACGACCCTTGACCACGATGGTATATACGACCCTTGACCACGATGGTATATACGACCCTTGACCACGATGGTATATACGACCCTTGACCACGACGGTATATACGACCCTTGACCACGACGGTATATACGACCCTTGACCACGACGGTATATACGACCCTTGACCACGATGGTATATACGACCCTTGACCACGACGGTATATACGACCCTTGACCACGACGGTATATACGACCCTTGACCACGATGGTATATACGACCCTTGACCACGACGGTATAGGACTGAACTAATGACACGACGGTTTTATAGCGACCACGGGGTGTGACCACGAGTGAAATCACCTTGACCATCCGGATTACATGACGAGAAATCGTTTACAGAGGAACGTGATTGACCGACGATACGACCCTGACCACGACGATAACACTCCCACACGGAATACACCCTTACCACGACGAAACACCTACCACGACGTAAACACCCTGACCACCACATATACACCCACCACACACAACACACACTGACCACCACAACAGAATACACATAACAACACAAGACACACACCAACACACATCCATCAACAACACTCGACAAACACTGTACACACACACAACACACCACCTACAACACACACACACACACACACACACACACACACACACACACACACACACACACACACCTAGTCATGATGATAAATTATGTCACAATAATACTTTATCTATGAACAATGATGGTGTTGTGTGTCTGTATGTGTGGCATGGTGCAGAGTCAGGTGTGAACCTTGCATAGTGAAGATATACAGAGCAGGTGTGAGCCTTGTATAGTGAAGATATACAAGAGGAGTCGGGGGATGACCGACGTGGCTGGTGGGCGGGTGTAGTGAAGATGATTCTATCATACACCACACCATGATCACAAGTCAGGTCCAACACTGACTCCGGCCAGCTGGTGAGGGGATGAAGGCCAGGTGAAAATGGGATGTGCGGAGGGAGGGTGAGGAGGACGTGGGGGGGGGGTTGTAGTGAAGATGTGAAGGTACAATGGTGAAGATGGTGAGGTGTAGTGAAGATGTGAGTGAATGTAGACGAGGGGGTGTAGTGAAGATGTGAGTGAATGGAGACGAGGAGGTGTAGTGAAGATGTGAGTGAACGTAGACGAGGAGGTGTAGTGAAGATGTGAGTGAATGGAGACGAGGAGGTGTAGTGAAGATGTGAGTGAATGTAGACGAGGGGGTGTAGTGAAGATGTGAGTGAATGGAGACGAGGAGGTGTAGTGAAGATGTGAGTGAATGTAGACGAGGAGGTGTAGTGAAGATGTGAGTGAATGGAGACGAGGAGGTGTAGTGAAGATGTGAGTGAACGTAGACGAGGAGGTGTAGTGAAGATGTGAGTGAATGTAGACGAGGAGGTGTAGTGAAGATGTCCCACTATGAACTAACCTCAAAAACCTAACCTAACCTAGGTTTAAGATGATAATAATAATGATAATAATAATAATAATAATAATAATAATAATAACAGAAGGGGACCACAAGGTGAGTGAGCGTGGGGTGTGGTTGAGCACATGATGATGTTTCCAGCGAGGTGTGGACACCGTGGCTCATGCTCCAGCCAGGCAGGCAGGGTGTGTTGACTGACACATTATAATGCTATACCAAGGACACGTGTGTGTGTGTGTGTGTGTGTGTGTGTGTGTATCTGGCCACTGAGGAGCCTGGAGGCGACCTTAAAAGAACGGATGCGGAAGACCTGAGACGAGAGAGAGAGAGAGAGAGAGAGAGAGTCGTCGTGCGTCTTCTTAGCGAGCAGGAAAGATCTGGAAATCCTCCCCTCCTGTATTATCACCACACACTGTATCACCAGAAGGCAGCAGCAATTATTTCCCTCACCAACACTCACGTACTGACGTCATCTGTGTCAAAACCCTCGTAGGAGAATACTAACATCTCTTACCAGAATAAATGAAAATCTTATATTTATATAATAATAATAATATTATTATTATTATTATTATTATTATTATTATCATTATTATTATTATTTATTATTATTATTATTATTTGTGGATAGGGGAGAAAGAATACTTGCCACGTATTCCCTGCGTCGTGTCGTAGAAGGCGACTAAAAGGGGAGGGAGCGGGGGGCTGGAAATCTTCCCCTCTCGTTTTTTTTTTTTTAATTTTCCAAAAGAAGGAACAGAGAAGGGGGCCAGGTGAGGATATTCCGAAAAAGGCCCGGTTCTCTGTTCTTGACGCTACCTCGCTAATGCGGGAAATGGCGAATAGTTTGAAAGAAAGAAAATAATAATAACAATAATAATAATAATAATAATAATAATAATAATAATAATAATAATATATAATAATATATATTGATACAATATAATATATATAAATAATACCACTACTACTACTACATACTACCACTACTACTACTACATACTACCACTACTACTACTACTACATACTACCACTACTACACCCACCAGTAAGTACCACCACTGGTGCAGGTGTAGACGTGGGGGGGTGTGTAGACCCGATGAAGAGCGACCATAAGAACATTGTGTACGTGGCTGGTCACTGAGTGCCACTTACTGGAGTGGCACTCAGTGTGAGGAGGGCAGCTCACACTTGGCTCAAGTGGTAGAGCACTACACACACACACACACACACATACAACACACACACACACACACACACACACACACACACACACACACACACACACACACACACACACACACATACACACACTACAACACACACACACACACACATACACACACACACACACACACACACACACACACACACACATACACACATACATACACACATACATAAAACTCATGTATGTGTATGTGTGTGTGTGTGTGTGTGTGTGTGTATATATGTGTGTGTGTGTGTGTGTACCACGTCATACGTCATCCTTCGTCACATGTGATCAACACATTAATCTTACATATAGAAGATCACATGGTTAAAACAGGTTAACATTAATCATACATACAGAAGATCACATGGATAACACAGGTTAACATTAATCATACATACAGAAGATCACATGGTTAACACAGGTTAACATTAATCATACATACAGAAGATCACATGGTTAACACAGGTTAATAACATTCATCATACACACAGAAGATCACATGGTTAACACAGGTTAAACATTCATCATACACACAGAAGATCACATGGTTAACACAGGTTAATAACATTCATCATACACACAGAAGATCACATGGTTAACACAAGTTAATAACATTCATCATACACACAGAAGATCACATGGTTAACACAAGTTAACATTCATCATACACACAGAAGACACATGGTTAACACAAGTTAATAACATTCATCATACAACAGAAGATCACATGGTTAACACAAGTTAAACATTCATCATACACACAGAAGACACATGGTTAACACAGGTTAATAACATTCATCATACACACAGAAAACACATGTTAACACAAGTTATAACATTCATCATACATTCAGTAGATCACATGGTTAACACAGGTTAAACATTCATCATACATACAGAAGATCACATGGTTAACACAAGTTAACATTCATCATACACACAGTAGATCACATGGTTAACACAAGTTAATAACATTCATCATACATACAGAAGATCACATGGTTAACACAGTTAATAACATTCATCATACACACAGTAGATCACATGGTTAACACAAGGTTAATACATTCATCATACATACAGAAGATCACATGGTTAACACAAGTTAATAACATTCATCATACACACAGTAGATCACATGGTTAACACAAGTTATAACATTCATCATACATACAGAAGATCACATGGTTAACACAAGTTAATAACATTCATCATACACACAGTAGATCACATGGTTAACACAAGTTAATAACATTCATCATACATACAGAAGATCACATGGTTAACACAAGTTAATAACATTCATCATACACACAGAAGATCACATGGTTAACACAAGTTAATAACATTCATCATACATACAGTAGATCACATGGTTAACACAAGTTAATAACATTCATCATACACACAGAAGATCACATGGTTAACACAAGTTAATAACATTCATCATACACACAGAAGATCACATGGTTAACACAGGTTAATAACATTCATCATACACACAGAAGATCACATGGTTAACACAGGTTAATAACATTCATCATACACACAGATCACATGGTTAACACAGGTTAATAACATTCATCATACATACAGAAGATCACATGGTTAACACAGGTTAATAACATTCATCATACACACAGAAGATCACATGGTTAACACAGTTAACATTAATCATACACACAGAAGATCACATGGTTAACACAAGTTAATAACATTAATGATGTAAACTGAACATTTACCACACAGAACCAACTCCACCTGTTCAAGTGGGCTGAGGTGTAGTGTGACGACCCTGACGTAATGTAACACCAAGTGTAGAGAGAGAGAGAGAGAGAGAGAGAGAGAGAGAGAGAGAGAGAGAGAGAGAGAGAGAGAGAGAGAGAGAGAGAGAGAGAGAGAGCTAGCTCTAACCACAAACCAACCCTCAGACCCCCCCACTTAACACCCCTTCTCTCGCCTCATCATCACATTAACTAATCTTTATTCTTTACTTTCATTTCTACATAATTTCTCTTTATTTGTTTATCATATATTTGTATCTTATATTAGTTTATAGTAGTGATGTATGTAGTATGATAGTGAGTGAGTGATGAGTGAGTGAGTGGTGAGTGTAGTGAGTGAGTGAGAGTGAGTGAGTGAGTAGTGAGTGAGTGAGTTGAGTGAGTGAGTGAGTGAGTGAGTGAGTGAGTGAGTGAGTGAGTGAGTGAGTGAGTGAGTAAGTGAGTGAGTGAGTGAGTGAGTGAGTGAGTGAGTGAGTGAGTGAGTGAGTGAGTGAGTGAGTGAGTGAGTGAGTGAGTGAGTGAGTAGTGAGTAGTGATGGAGTGAGTGAGTAAGTGATGTGAGTGAGTGAGTGAGTGATAGTGAGTGAGTGAGTGAGTGAGTGAGTGAGTGAGTGTAGTAAGTGAGTGAGTGAGTGAGTGAGTGAGTGAGTGAGTGTGAGTGAGTAAGTGAGTGAGTGAGTGAGTGAGTGAGTGAGTGAGTGAGTGAGTGAGTTTATCTGCAGCGTGGCACACGTTGCCAGCCCAGGCGATGGTGTCAACATACAGACCTCAAACACATACAAAGTAATGTGCACACAATAAATGATAACTGAATAAATGATTAATAAATGATCAAGATGAATAATGCGCCTGACAATAATTGGATCAATCCAGCCTCTTGCGTGTATAGGATTAATAATACGTCGAGCAAATATAGGACTCTGTTATATTGCTTTCCATTTCTATATGATTAATGATGTGCCTCATATCTATAAGGCTCATATTACTCTTCACATCTACAGGATTAACGATGCTCCTCACCATGATAGGATTAATATTGATCTTCACATGCACAGGATTAATAAGGCTCTTCACATCTACACGATTAATAACACTCCTCTCATACATAGGATTAATAACGATGCTCACATCATTGATATCTATAATCCTCTTCACATCTTCATGATTATAATGCTCCTCACATCTTCATGATTAATAATGCTCTTCACATCTTCATGATTAATAATGCTCCTCACATCTTCATGATTAATAATGCCCCTCGCATCTTCATGATTAATAATGCTATTCATCTTCATGATTAATAATGCTCTCGCATCTTCATGATTAATAATGCTATTCACATCTTCATGATTAATAATGCTCCTCACATCTTCATGATTAATAATGCCCCTCGCATCTTCATGATTAATAATGCTATTCATCTTCATGATTAATAATGCTTCTCGCATCTTCATGATTAATAATGCTATTCACATCTTCATGATTAATAATGCTCCTCACATCTTCATGATTAATAATGCTCCTCACATCTTCATGATTAATAATGCTCCTCACATCTTCATGATTAATAATGCTCCTCGCATCTTCATGATTAATAATGCTCCTCACATCTTCATGATTAATAATGCTCCTCACATCTTCATGATTAATAATGCTCCTCACATCTTCATGATTAATAATGCTATTCACATCTTCATGATTAATAATGCTCCTCACATCTTCATGATTAATAATGCTCCTCACATCTTCATGATTAATAATGCTCCTCACATCTTCATGATTAACTAATGCTCCTCACATCTTCATGATTAATAATGCTCATCACATCTTCATGATTAATAATGCTCCTCACATCTTCATGATTAATAATGCTCCTCATATCTTCATGATTAATAATGCCTCACATCTTCATGATTAATAATGCTCCTCAATCTTCATGATTAATAATGCTCCTCACATCTTCATGATTAATAATGCTCCATCACATCTTCATGATTAATAATGCTCCTCACATCTTCATGATTAATAATGCTCCTCACATCTTCATGATTAATAATGCTCCTCACATCTTCATGATTAATAATGCTCCTCACATCTTCATGATTAATAATGCTCCTCACATCTTCATGATTAATAATGCTCCTCACATCTTCATGATTAATAATGCTCCTCACATCTTCATGATTAATAATGCTCCTCACATCTTCATGATTAATAATGCTCCTCACATCTTCATGATTAATAATGCTCCTCACATCTTCATGACTAATAATGCTCCTCACATCTTCATGATTAATAATGCTCCTCACATCTCATGATTAATAATGCTCCTCACATCTTCATGATTAATAATGCTCCTCACATCTTCATGATTAATAATGCTCCTCACATAAGTCTTTTGCTTCATAGAAAGGAAAATATTGACCAATATAACACACTCTGGCCTCACCCCCCCTCCTCCCCCTAGTGTCTATAAGGTGGGGGGTGGGGGGTGGGGGGATAGGCATGTGTGGGGTACACCCTGTACATCATGTATGCTCAGTACACCCTGTACATCATGTATGTTCAGTACACCCTGTACATCATGTATGCTCAGTACACCCTGTACATCATGTATGCTCAGTACACCCTGTACATCATGTATGCTCAGTACATCATGTATGCTCAGTACACCTGTACATCATGTATGCTCAGTACACCCTGTACATCATGTATGTTCAGTACACCCTGTACATCATGTATGTTCAGTACACCCTGTACATCATGTATGCTCAGTACATCATGTATGTTCAGTACACCCTGTACATCATGTATGCTAATTACATTCTGTACATCACGTACGCTCAGAACACCCTGTACATCATGTATGCTCAGTACACCCTGTACATCATGTATGCTCAGTACATCATGTATGTTCAGTACACCCTGTACATCATGTATGCTCAGTACACCCTGTACATCATGTTATGCTCAGTACACCCTGTACATCATGTATGTTCAGTACACCCTGTACATCATGTATGCTAATTACATTCTGTACATCACGTACGCTCAGAACACCCTGTACATCATGTATGTTCAGTACACCCTGTACATCATGTATGCTCAGTACATCATGTATGCTCAGTACACCCTGTACATCATGTATGTTCAGTACACCCTGTACATCATGTATGCTCAGTACACCCTGTACATCATGTATGCTCAGTACACCTGTACATCATGTATGCTCAGTACATCATGTATGCTAATTACATTCTGTACATCACGTACGCTCAGAACACCCTGTACATCATGTATGCTCAGTACACCCTGTACATCATGTATGTTCAGTACACCCTGTACATCATGTATGTTCAGTACACCCTGTACATCATGTATGCTCAGTACACCCTGTACATCATGTATGTTCAGTACACCCTGTACATCATGTATGCTCAGTACACCTGTACATCATGTATGCTAATTACATTCTGTACATCACGTACGCTCAGAACACCCTGTACATCATGTATGCTCAGTACATCATGTATGCTCAGTACATCATGTATGCTCAGTACACCCTGTACATCATGTATGTTCAGTACACCCTGTACATCATGTATGCTCAGTACATCATGTATGTTCAGTACACCCTGTACATCATGTATGTTCAGTACACCCTGTACATCATATATGCTCAGTACACCCTGTACATCATGTATGCTCAGTACACCCTGTACATCATGTATGCTCAGTACACCCTGTACATCATGTATGTTCAGTACACCCTGTACATCATGTATGCTCAGTACATCATGTATGCTCAGTACACCCTGTACATCATGTATGCTAATTACATTCTGTACATCACGTACGCTCAGAACACCCTGTACATCATGTATGCTCAGTACATCATGTATGCTCAGTACACCCTGTACATCATGTATGTTCAGTACACCCTGTACATCATGTATGCTCAGTACACCTGTACATCATGTATGCTCAGTACATCATGTATGTTCAGTACACCCTGTACATCATGTATGCTCAGTACACCTGTACATCATGTATGCTCAGTACATCATGTATGTTCAGTACACCCTGTACATCATGTATGCTCAGTACATCATGTATGCTCAGTACATCATGTATGCTCAGTACATCATGTATGTTCAGTACACCCTGTACATCATGTATGCTAATTACATTCTGTACATCACGTACGCTCAGAACACCCTGTACATCATGTATGCTCAGTACATCATGTATGCTCAGTACACCCTGTACATCATGTATGCTCAGTACATCATGTATGCTCAGTACATCATGTATGCTAATTACATTCTGTACATCACGTACGCTCAGAACACCCTGTACATCATGTATGCTCAGTACATCATGTATGCTCAGTACACCTGTACATCATGTATGCTCAGTACATCATGTATGCTCAGTACACCCTGTACATCATGTATGCTAATTACATTCTGTACATCACGTATGCTCAGTACACCCTGTACATCATGTATGCTCAGTACACCCTGTACATCATGTATGCTAATTACATTCTGTACATCACGTATGCTCAGAACACCCTGTACATCATGTATGCTCAGTACACCCTGTACATCATGTATGCTCAGTACACCCTGTACATCATGTATGCTAATTACATTCTGTACATCACGTACGCTCAGAACACCCTGTACATCATGTATGCTCAGTACACCCTGTACATCATGTATGCTCAGTACACCCTGTACATCATATATGCTCAGTACACCCTGTACATCATGTATGCTCAGTACACCCTGTACATCATGTATGCTCAGTACATCATGTATGTTCAGTACACCCTGTACATCATGTATGCTCAGTACACCCTGTACATCATGTATGCTCAGTACACCCTGTACATCATGTATGCTAATTACATTCTGTACATCACGTACGCTCAGTACACCCTGTACATCATGTATGCTCAGTACATCATGTTATGCTCAGTACACCCTGTACATCATGTATGCTCAGTACACCCTGTACATCATGTATGCTCAGTACACCCTGTACATCATGTATGCTAATTACATTCTGTACATCACGTACGCTCAGAACACCCTGTACATCATGTATGCTCAGTACATCATGTATGTTCAGTACACCCTGTACATCATGTATGTTCAGTACACCCTGTACATCATGTACGCTCAGTACACCCTGTACATTCGTGATCATACCTCAGATTGTACACTCTGGTAAGTAGTGATATTAATAACAGAGGTCGTGTTATTATACGATCATTACACAACCCTGGACCACTACACCACACCACACTACACCACACCTCTTGTACCACATGGTACCATCCTTGACACGTGCCCGAAGGTCGTACCGTCGTGCTCAAGGGTCGTACCGTCGTGGTCAAGGGTCGTATATACCGTCGTGGTCAAGGGTCGTACCGTCGTGGTGAAGCGTCGTACCGTCGTGGTCAAGGGTCGTATATACCGTCGTGGTCAAGGGTCGTACCGTCGTAGTTAAGGGTCGTACCGTCATGCTCAAGCGTCGTACCGTCGTGGTCAAGGGTCGTACCGTCGTGGTCAAGGGTCGTACCGTCGTGGTCAAGGGTCGTACCGTCGTGGTCAAGGGTCGTACCGTCGTCAAGGGTCGTACCGTCGTGGTCAAGGGTCGTACCTTCATGCCCAAGGGTCGTACCGTCGTGTTCAAGGGTCGTATATACCGTCGTGGTCAAGGGTCGTTTATACCATCGTGGTCAAGGGTCGTATATACCGTCGTGGTCAAGGGTCGTACCGTCGTGGTCAGGGTCGTTACCGTCGTGGTCAAGGTCGTATATACCATCGTGGTTCAAGGGTCGTATATACCGTCGTGGTCAAGGGTCGTACGTCGTGGTCAAGGGTGTATATACCGTCGTGGTCAAGGGTCGTATATACCGTCGTGGTCAAGGTCGTATATACCGTCGTGTTCAAGGGTCGTATTTACGTCGTGGTCAAGGGTTGTTATACGTCGTGGTCAAGGGTCGTATATACCGTCGTGGTCAAGGTCGTATATACCATCGTGGTCAAGGGTCGTTTATACCGTCGTGGTCAAGGGTCGTACGTCGTGGTCAAGGGTCGTATATACCATCGTGGTCAAGGGTCGTATATACCGTGGTGGTCAAGGGTCGTACCGTCGTGGTCAAGGGTCGTATATACGTCGTGGTCAAGGTCGTATATACCATCGTGGTTCAAGGGTCGTATATACCGTCGGGGGAAAGGGTCGTACCTCTTCATCGTATACCCTTCGGGGTCGATATCCGCGGGGCGGGGTCTAAAACCTCTTCAATCAAACGTCGCCCCCCAAGGGTCATATACCTCGGCAATCTTATCCGCGGGTAAAGGCGTAATACCTCGTTCAAGGGCTATAACCTCGGGCATTCTAAACCCTGGAAAGGGGCGAAATACCCGGGGTCGGGGCTAATCCTCTTAAGAAATAACACTAATTTGGGGAATTAAACACGGGGGGTGACCATTACCCACACTCCAACATGATTTGGTCCAAAAATACATAAAACCCAGAAAACCAACCCTAACCTCCCTACCTAACCACCTCCCCTACCTACCTAACCAAACCAACCCTAACTTAACTAACCTCCAAAAAACCTACCTAAACCAACCTAACTTAACCTAACCTAGCCTAACCAAACCCAAAACCTAACTCCCTAAAACTCCCTAACCAAACCCTAACCTGACCGACCTACCTAACCTAACCTAACCTAACCTAACCTAACAAACCCTAACCTAACCTAACCAAACCTACCTAACCTAACTGACCTGACCTGACCTAACCAAACCCTACCTAACCTAACTTAACCTAACCTAACCTGCCCAAAACCAACCTAACCTGACCTGACCTAACCTAACCTAACCAAACCCTTTTAACCTAACCTGCCCCTACCTACCTACCTAACCTAACCTAACCTAACCAAACCCTAACCTAACCTACCTGACCTAACCTAACCTGACCTAACCTGACCTGAACCTAACCTAACCAACCTAACCTAACCAACCTAACCTAACCTAACCTTACCTAAACCTACCTAACCTAACCTAACCAAACCCTTTACCGACCTGACCTAACCTAACCTAACCTAACCTAACCTACCTAAACCTAACCTAACCTAACCTGACCTGACCTGACCTAACCTAACCTAACTAACCTAACCTCCTAACCTAACCTAACACTAACCTAACCTAACCTACCTAACCTAACCTAACCTAACCTAACCAAACCCTACCAACCTGACCTACCTAACCTAACCTAACCTAACCTAACCTAACCAAACAAACCTAACCAAAACTAACCTGACCTAACCTAACCTAACCAAACAACCTAACCTACCTAACCTCCCCTAACCTAACCAAACCTAACCTAAACCTAACCTAACCAAATAACCTAACCTAACGCCTAACCTAACCAAACCCAAAAACCTGACTAACCTAACCTAACCTACCTAACCTAACCTAACCTAACCTAACCTAACCTAACCTAACCTAACCTAACCTAACCTAACTCACCTAACCTAACCTAACCTAACCTAACCTGACCTAACCTGGTCATAGACCATAAGTTCCTCTCCACATCTTCATCTTCACTCCACCATCAGCCATGACCATGTCACAATATCCACTCTCATCCACCCAGCCATTTCCACAGACATTCCCGGAGCTGAGTTTTCCTTCTAGATATCATGTGGTCCGTGGCATGGCTCAAGAGATAGCCAGCGTAGCTGGGTATTTCCTACGCAATCGCTGAGTGTGAGGCAACCACAAGTGTTGGTTACGCCGCCAGCTACGCGTGGCGTGCCAGCTGGCTACACGTGCGGGGGTTCCCCTGGGTGTATTGCTGGCTCCTCCTCTGATATTATGAACAAGGACCACCACCTCCACCACCACCACGGACCACCACCACCACCACGCACCACCATCCACCACCACGGACCACCACCACCACCACCACCACGGACCACCACCACTACACCCACCACCACCACCACCCCGGACCACCACCCCACCACCACGGACCACCACCACCACCACCACGGACCACCACCCCACACCACCACGGACCACCACCACCACCCACCACCACCACCACCACGGACCACCACCACCACCACCACCACCACCACCACCACGGACCACCACCTCCACCACGGACCACCACCACCACCACGGACCACCACCACCCAGCCTGCTGCCTCCATGTTAACTGACCATCCTTGCTGGGCCCACCTACCCTCCACTATTCCTCGACTCCCCTCCCTACCATTTACTTTTTCCACTGCGACCCACCCCCACGCCACTCCCTCCCCACCACAAACTCCCACCGGCCCCCTTCCACCTAAGCTTACACTGTTCCATGGACTCTATTCCACTAAACATCCCTCCACCACCAACCACCATCGGAAAAAACCTTTCCCACGGTTTGGGGGGGGGGGGGGCTCTCTCCAACCCTACCGCCACCTTCTCCATCACCAACATACAAACATCACAAAAATCACCCACCAATTACCGGGTAATCATCCACCCAAGTGTACCTTAATCATCCACCCAAGTGTACCTGGTAATCATCCACCCAAGTGTACCTGGTAATCATCCACCCAAGTGTACCTGGTAATCATCCACCCAAGTGTACCTGGTAATCATCCACCCAAGTTACCCCTGGTAAAATCCACCCAATGTACCTGGAAATCATCCCCAATTACCGGGAAATCACCCACCCAAGGGTTACCTGGAACATTCCACCCATTTGAAAACGGTTTTCACCAAAAACCCAAAAATTAGGAAATCCCCGGGGATACAGAAAGTGTAGGAAACCACCCAGTGGATACATAGTGAGGAAACCACAGTGGATACAAGTTAGGTAAACCACAGGGGTACGAAATTACAAGGACCGGTATACAAGTGTAGGTAAACCACAGTTAAACGAGGTACAAACCACAGGGGGAACTGGTACAAACCACAGTATCCCTGGTTAAAAAACCCCAAGTGGAACCTGGAAACAAACCCAGGGTACGAAATTTAAAAGGCCCCGCTATACAATGAGGTAAACCCAAGGGGTACTTTACAAACCAAGTGTACGTTTAAAACCACAGGGGGAAACCCCCAAGTGTAGGAAAACCCCAACAGTGAAACTTTAAAAGGCCACATGGAAAAAAGGTTTTTAGAAGGCCCAAACAGGAACGTATGGGGAAGGACCCCATTTGGAAACAGTATTTGGGGGAAGGCCCAAACAGTGGTACAAGTGTAAAAAAGACCCACAGGGAAACAGTATTTTTAAAAAAAGACCAACAGTGGATACAGTAGTGTAGGTAAGGACCAGCAGTGGCTACAGTAGTGTAAAAAACCACATGGTACAGTATGAGGAAAGGACCAGCATGGTACAGAGAGGAAAGGGACCACAGGGGGTACAGATGAAACAAGACCCACTTAAAGTTTTTAAAAAACAGTCGAGTTAAAAACCCAAGGCCACAGGGGAACACCAGCAGGTGGGCAGGCCACAAAATTCCCCCAGAAGGTCCAGCTAAATACAATAAAATCTCAACCGGGGCCTCCTCTCTCTCTTCCTCTCTCCTCTCACCCCCCCTTCTCCCCCCTCCCTCTCCCTTTTCTCTCCCTCCCCCCTCCGTCAGGGTCCGTCATCATCCACGTCACCCCTTTTTCCAAACTCTTTCCACGACCAGCGTTTGTCTAACCTAACCAACACACCATTTCTAGAAAACCCTTTGACGATACTGGAATTTCCATATGTGTCATGGAAATATATATATATAAATAAAAATTTAAATTTAAAAAAATAAAAAAAAAAAAATTTAAAAAAATAATTTTATATTTTTTTTTTTTTAAAAATATATATAAAAAATTATATAAAATATATAAAAAAATATAATATAAAATAAAAATTTTAAATTAAAATGATATAAATAAATATATAAAATTTAATATATATATATAAATATAAATATTAATTATATATATATTAAATATAAATATAAATATATATATTTTATAAAATATATATATATAAAAATATATATATAATATAAAGTGGAAAATGTCACCTTGGACAGAGCCCGTCACTGGCAGAGAGTCTCGCAAAACAACCCTCAAGCAAAGGAGTTATTTGCCCTGCTACAAGCGTAGCGCAGCTTGGGGTGCTAAACCCCCCCAAAAAGGGAGGTTGTGAAATGTCAACAAAAAGTGTACAACATAAACCAGTTTAACAATGGTACACTACAGTACAAAAGTGTACAACATAAACCAGTTTAACAATGGTACACTACAGTACAAAAGTGTACAACATAAACCAGTTTAACAATGGTACACTACAGTACAAAAGTGTACAACATAAACCAGTTTAACAATGGTACACTACAGTACAAAAGTGTACAACATAAACCAGTTTAACAATGGTACACTACAGTACAAAAGTGTACAACATAAACCAGTTTAACAATGGTACACTACAGTACAAAAGTGTACAACATAAACCAGTTTAACAATGGTACACTACAGTACAAAAGTGTACAACATAAACCAGTTTAACAATGGTACACTACAGTACAAAAGTGTACAACATAAACCAGTTTAACAATGGTACACTACAGTACAAAAGTGTACAACATAAACCAGTTTAACAATGGTACACTACAGTACAAAAGTGTACAACATAAACCAGTTTAACAATGGTACACTACAGTACAAAAGTGTACAACATAAACCAGTTTAACAATGGTACACTACAGTACAAAAGTGTACAACATAAACCAGTTTAACAATGGTACACTACAGTACAAAAGTGTACAACATAAACCAGTTTAACAATGGTACACTACAGTACAAAAGTGTACAACATAAACCAGTTTAACAATGGTACACTACAGTACAAAAGTGTACAACATAAACCAGTTTAACAATGGTACACTACAGTACAAAAGTGTACAACATAAACCAGTTTAACAATGGTACACTACAGTACAAAAGTGTACAACATAAACCAGTTTAACAATGGTACACTACAGTACAAAAGTGTACAACATAAACCAGTTTAACAATGGTACACTACAGTACAAAAGTGTACAACATAAACCAGTTTAACAATGGTACACTACAGTACAAAAGTGTACAACATAAACCAGTTTAACAATGGTACACTACAGTACAAAAGTGTACAACATAAACCAGTTTAACAATGGTACACTACAGTACAAAAGTGTACAACATAAACCAGTTTAACAATGGTACACTACAGTACAAAAGTGTACAACATAAACCAGTTTAACAATGGTACACTACAGTACAAAAGTGTACAACATAAACCAGTTTAACAATGGTACACTACAGTACAAAAGTGTACAACATAAACCAGTTTAACAATGGTACACTACAGTACAAAAGTGTACAACATAAACCAGTTTAACAATGGTACACTACAGTACAAAAGTGTACAACATAAACCAGTTTAACGATGGTACACTACAGTACAAAAGTGTACAAAATAAACCAGTTTAACGATGGTACACTACAGTACAATAGTGTACAACATAAACCAGTTTAACGATGGTACACTACAGTACAAAAGTGTACAACATAAACCAGTTTAACGATGGTACACTACAGTACAATAGTGTACAACATAAACCAGTTTAACGATGGTACACTACAGTACAAAAGTGTACAACATAAACCAGTTTAACGATGGTACACTACAGTACAATAGTGTACAACATAAACCAGTTTAACGATGGTACACTACAGTACAATAGTGTACAACATAAACCAGTTTAACGATGGTACACTACAGTACAATAGTGTACAACATAAACCAGTTTAACGATGGTACACTACAGTACAATAGTGTACAACATAAACCAGTTTAACGATGGTACACTACAGTACAATAGTGTACAACATAAACCAGTTTAACGATGGTACACTACAGTACAATAGTGTACAACATAAACCAGTTTAACGATGGTACACTACAGTACAAAAGTGTACAACATAAACCAGTTTAACGATGGTACACTACAGTACAAAAGTGTACAACATAAACCAGTTTAACGATGGTACACTACAGTACAATAGTGTACAACATAAACCAGTTTAACGATGGTACACTACAGTACAATAGTGTACAACATAAACCAGTTTAACGATGGTACACTACAGTACAATAGTGTACAACATAAACCAGTTTAACGATGGTACACTACAGTACAATAGTGTACAACATAAACCAGTTTAACAATGGTACACTACAGTACAATAGTGTACAACATAAACCAGTTTAACGATGGTACACTACAGTACAAAAGTGTACAACATAAACCAGTTTAACGATGGTACACTACAGTACAAAAGTGTACAACATAAACCAGTTTAACAATGGTACACTACAGTACAAAAGTGTACAAAATAAACCAGTTTAACGATGGTACACTACAGTACAAAAGTGTACAAAATAAACCAGTTTAACGATGGTACACTACAGTACAAAAGTGTACAACATAAACCAGTTTAACAATGTACACTACAGTACAATAGTGTACAACATAAACCAGTTTAACAATGGTACACTACAGTACAAAAGTGTACAAAATAAACCAGTTTAACAATGGTACACTACAGTACAAAAGTGTACAACATAAACCAGTTTAACAATGGTACACTACAGTACAATAGTGTACAACATAAACCAGTTTAACAATGGTACACTACAGTACAATAGTGTACAACATAAACCAGTTTAACGATGGTACACTACAGTACAATAGTGTACAACATAAACCAGTTTAACAATGGTACACTACAGTACAAAAGTGTACAAAATAAACCAGTTTAACGATGGTACACTACAGTACAATAGTGTACAACATAAACCAGTTTAACAATGGTACACTACAGTACAATAGTGTACAACATAAACCAGTTTAACAATGTACACTACAGTACAATAGTGTACAACATAAACCAGTTTAACGATGGTACACTACAGTACAAAAGTGTACAACATAAACCAGTTTAACAATGGTACACTACAGTACAAAAGTGTACAACATAAACCAGTTTAACAATGGTACACTACAGTACAATAGTGTACAACATAAACCAGTTTAACAATGTACACTACAGTACAAAAGTGTACAAAATAAACCAGTTTAACAATGGTACACTACAGTACAATAGTGTACAACATAAACCAGTTTAACAATGGTACACTACAGTACAATAGTGTACAACATAAACCAGTTTAACAATGTACACTACAGTACAAAAGTGTACAAAATAAACCAGTTTAACGATGGTACACTACAGTACAAAAGTGTACAACATAAACCAGTTTAACAATGGTACACTACAGTACAATAGTGTACAACATAAACCAGTTTAACAATGGTACACTACAGTACAAAAGTGTACAACATAAACCAGTTTAACGATGGTACACTACAGTACAAAAGTGTACAACATAAACCAGTTTAACAATGGTACACTACAGTACAAAAGTGTACAACATAAACCAGTTTAACAATGGTACACTACAGTACAAAAGTGTACAAAATAAACCAGTTTAACACGACATTATAAGTGCACACGCTACACCAGTTTAATAATGGCACACTACTGTACAAAAGTGTACAACATAAACCAGTTTAACAGTGGTACACTACAGTACAAAAGTGTACAACATAAACCAGTTTAACAATGGTACACTACAGTACAATAGTGTACAACATAAACCAGTTTAACAATGGTACACTACAGTACAAAAGTGTACAAAATAAACCAGTTTAACAATGGTACACTACAGTACAAAAGTGTACAACATAAACCAGTTTAACGATGGTACACTACAGTAGAAAAGTGTACAACATAAACCAGTTTAACAATGGTACACTACAGTACAATAGTGTACAACATAAGTACAATGGTTGTACATTATAAAACAGTAGGATATAAACCAATCGTGTTCTTCAGTGACACACACACACACACACACACACACACACACACACATACACATACACACACACACACACACACACACACACACATACACACACACACACACACACACACACATACACAACACACACACACACAACACACACACACACACACACACACACACACACACACACACACACCACACACACACACATACCACACACACACACACACACACACACACACACCATATACATGAGGGGAGGATGAACACCTGGGACTGTCTGTGGGCCGAGTGCAGTGCATGGCCAGGGCCGTCATGCGCGCACCAGCTATTAATAACCCAAGCTCTCACGCTCCTTTCAGCAGCAGGGGAAACGACATTCCTTGATGGCTTGCGTAACAAGGAGGAGGAGCTGACGCGCAGGCTGGCCCGGAAACGTCGCGCAGATGGTCCGCGTCTACGTCATTACACGGGGAGGGAGGGTGACGACACACCCAACCCACGCACGCACCCCGTTTTCTAAAAGCCACGCACCCCGTTTTCTGTCCGTGTTGTTCCGGCGAACGATTGGTTCCTGCCAGATGCTCGAGGCCGACATGCCGTTTTCTCCTCCCGTTGTCTCGTCGTTGAACAGACGTGTGGTATTGATCATTAACGCCTCGTTAATCTTCCTTCGTTGAACAGACGTGTGGTATTGATCATAACGCCTCGTTAATCTTCCTTCGTTGAACAGACGTGTGGTATTGATCATTAACGCCTCGTTAATCTTCCTTCGTTGAACAGACGTGTGGTATAGATCATTAACGCCTCGTTAATCTTCCTTCGTTGAACAGACGTGTGGTATTGATCATTAACGCCTCGTTAATCTTCCTTCGTTGAACAGACGTGTGGTATTGATCATTAACGCCTCGTTAATCTTCCTTCGTTGAACAGACGTGTGGTATAGATCATTAACGCCTCGTTAATCTTCCTTCGTTAACAGAGGTCGAGGTACAGCAGCTTCCACTCGTTAGTCCTGCATTAAGAAAACTAACTTCGTTAACCACTGTTCAACGTGACGGTACGACCATCTCTCACCACGACGGTACGACCATCTCTCACCCAACGTAATCTTCTTCGTACGACAATCTTCTACCAGACGGTACGCACTCATATCTCTCCACAGGTACGACATCTCTCACCACGACGGTGACGCCACTACCAGTCGACCATCTCTACCACGACCACGTACGACCATTCTCTCACGACTGTACGGTACGACCATCTGCCTCTACCCGACGGTAACGACGCAGTCTTGACCATTAACGCTCGTACACATTCTTCACCAGACGTGTGTACGAATCTTCAACCACTACGTTACGACCTTCGTTCGACCAGACGTGTGTATCGACATTAACCCTCGTACACTTCTCTACGTGATGTACGACCTTTGTCACCACGACGGTAACGACCGTATCTTCACTCGTTGAACGGTATCGACCATTCCTCTACTCACGTCGTACAGACCGTTATTGACATTACGCTCGTTACATCTTCCTCGTTAACGACTGGATACGATCCATTTCACCACGCCGGTAACTCTCTCGTCACCAGACGGTACAGCAGCCCATCTCTCACCATGACTACGACCACTGTCAACGTACGGTACGACCATCTCTCACCACGACGGTACGACCATCTCTCACCACGACGGTACGACCATCTCTCACCACGTCGGTACGACCATCTCTTACCATGACGGTACGACCATCTCTCACCATGACGGTACGACCATCTCTCACCACGACGGTACGACCATCTCTCACCACGACGGTACGACCATCTCTCACCACGACGGTACGACCATCTCTCACCACGACGGTACGACCATCTCTCACCAAGACGGTACGACCATCTCTCACCACGACGGTACGACCATCTCTCACCATGACGGTACGACCATCTCTCACCACGACGGTACGACCATCTCTCACCACGACGGTACGACCATCTCTCACCACGACGGTACGACCATCTCTCACCATGACGGTACGACCATCTCTCACCACGACGGTACGACCATCTCTCACCATGACGGTACGACCATCTCTCACCATGACGGTACGACCATTCTCTCACCACGACGGTACGACCATCTCTCACCATGACGGTACGACCATCTCTCACCATGACGGTACGACCATCTCTCACCACGACGGTACGACCATCTCTCACCATGACGGTACGACCATCTCTCACCATGACGGTACGACCATTCTCTCACCACGACGGTACGACCATCTCTCACCACGACGGTACGACCATCTCTCACCACGACGGTACGACCATCTCTCACCACGACGGTACGACCATCTCTCACCATGACGGTACGACCATCTCTCACCACGACGGTACGACCATCTCTCACCACGACGGTACGACCATCTCTCACCATGACGGTACGACCATCTCTCACCATGACGGTACGACCATCTCTCACCATGACGGTACGACCATCTCTCACCACGTCGGTACGACCATCTCTCACCACGACGGTACGACCATCTCTCACCACGACGGTACGACCATCTCTCCGGGGTGTGAACCTGAACCCAACCTTCGTTTCTACAAACATTTATCTTATTGTTTAGTTGAACCCTCTACCACACACACACACACACACACACACACACACACACACACACACAAGAAAGAAGAAACATATATTTTGTCACGCTCATTCGCCGTTTCCCGCGTAAGCGAGGTGACGCCAGGAACAGACGGAGCCATGACCTCATCCGTCCACACTCAGTCTCTAGCTGTCATGTAATAATGTACCGAAACCACAGCTCCCTTCCCACATCCCGGCCCCACACAACTTTCCATGGTTTACCCCAGACGCTTCACATGCCCTGGTTCAATCCATTGACAGCACGTCGACCCCGGTATACCACATCGTTCTAATTCCCTCTATTCCTTGCATGCCTTTCACCCTCCTGCATGTTCAGGCCCCAATCACTCAAAATCTTTTTCACTCCATCTTTCCACCTCCAATTTGGTCTCCTCACTTCTCCTCAGAGAGCAAAAATGGGTATGTTTGAAGGAATAGTGGTTCCAACAATGTTGTACGGTTGCGAGGCATGGGCTATGGATAGAGTTGTGCGCAGGAGGATGGATGTGCTGGAAATGAGATGTTTGAGGACAATGTGTGGTGTGAGGTGGTTTGATCGAGTAAGTAACGTAAGGGTAAGAGAGATGTGTGGAAATAAAAAGAGCGTGGTTGAGAGAGCAGAAGAGGGTGTTTTGAAGTGGTTTGGGCACATGGAGAGAAAGAGTGAGGAAAGATTGACAAAGAATATATATACACTCTCTCTCTCTCTCTCTCTCTCTCTCTCTCTCTCTCTCTCTCTCTCTCTCTCTCTCTGTCACTCACTCACACACACACACACACACAACTCGTCCGTCACCAGCAGCCCCACTCGTCTCCTCCTCAGTCATCATGGTCCACACATTACTATAACCATTCTTATCTTGCCGTCAGTGATAACCACCATATATATATATATATATATATATATAATATATATATATATATATATATATATATATATATATATATATATATAAATACACACGATCAACATGCGACGCCTCCATGCACGAGCTCTTCGCTCAACCAGTTCTTCTCGACGGAATGTGTGTGTGTGTGTGTGTGTGTGTGTGTGTGTGTGTGTGTGTGTGTGTGTGAGAGAGAGAGAGAGAGGAGAGAGAGAGAGAGAGAGAGAGGAGAGAGAGAGAGAGAGTGGGGGGGGGGCGGTAACGAAGGAGAACGTTCAGCAGAACACATGGGACTCGTCGCTGTGTTCCTGGAAACACAGGGTCAGAACGCGAGCCCCAAGTCATGGTCGTGCGCTTCATTTCCTAATGAACCTCCCACCCTCTTCTCAGCAGTGCTAAACAGGTCTTCTACATCATCGACCACTCCCTCAGGTCACTGCTTCAAGACACCCGTCTTGTCTGAACGTCTGAGTGTCAGGCACTGCATGAGAGGCGACTTTCCGAACCGACGCAACACTATCTTCATCTCAGTCAGTCCAGATGAGAGGAGTCGCGCCTCGAGACGATCCACGAGACTCCTACCTGAGCGGGGAGCTAAACTGTATCTCGTATAGGGATTCGAACCCATGAGATATTGTTGAGCAGTCGTTTTAGATGTGGTTGAGCCAGAGAGCTAGATTAAAACTACCGGGCACAAGGGGGAATCGAACCCAAAAGAAAAATGAGTACTGTCGAATAAACAACGTGCTTCAACCAGACCGAAGGAAGGATTCGAACCCATGAGCGAGTGAGTGATAGTCAAATCTCACGTGTACACCTCACTGTGACCATACACTTACGATATCAGATACGAGGGAGGGGGACTCGAACCCAAGAGCTCTTGAGGACGCCTCTGCTCACATGGCAAGTCATTTGCCAACCCACCAACCTCCCCCTTTATCTATAGATACTTCGATCACCTCCTCCACCGCACCTTTGACCACGTATCTATAGATACCCAGGGTAAAAATATCTGCCGTCCACTTCGAACCCGGTGCCACGAGGCGAAGATAACAGTGGGATCACCCACTTCATAACCACTACTTGTACCAGCCAGACCAACTGTCACCATCTGTGTCGCTCAGGCAGGTGGTTGACCTACCACACTGTAGGGAAGGTTCAACAGGACAATATGACGGTAGGGAAGGTTCAACAGGACAATATCAGTGTGTGTGGAACGCAAAACCTTCTCACTTCATCTTGAACTGGTACAGGTACCAGACCCTCAGGTAGCAGCAAAGGTTTTGTTCCAGGCAGCAATAACCAGGCCTTTCCAGACCCTCGGCCAGCACCACATGTCTAGTTCCAGGCAGTAACATAAGTTCCAGGCAGCAATAACCAGGCATTTCCAGACCTTCAGGTAATACCAAAGGTCTCGGTCCATTCCAGGTAGCACCCAACTCTACCTAGATCTCCAGGTAGAAGTCTGGTTCCAGGCAGTAATGACCAGACCTTTCCAGAGCCTATGATATCATGAATGGTTCACCTTGTTCCAGGGAGCGCCCAACCCTGCCTAGGTCCACAAGTACCAGTCAAAATCTCGCTACAGGAAACAAAAGAGATTCCAGGAAACACTCGGGTCTTCTCAGATCCCAAGGAAGAAATGGAGGTTTAGTTTCATATAGTAACACGGTTTTCCAGCCATCAACCCAGCCTTCGTTTCCAGGAAACACCCAGGTCTTCTCAGATCCCAAGGAAGAAATGGAGGTTTAGTTTCATATAGTAACACGGTTTTCCAGCCAACAACCCAGCCTTCGTTTCCAGGAAACACTCGGGTCTTCTCAGATCCCAAGGAAGAAGTGGAGGTTTAGTTTCATATAGTAACACGGTTTTCCAGCCAACAACCAGCCTTCGTTTCCAGGAAACACTCGGGTCTTCTCAGATCCCAAGGAAGAAATGGAGGTTTAGTTTCATATAGTAACACGGTTTTCCAGCCAACAACTCAGCCTTCGTTTCCATGTAGCCAGCAAGAGATGAGCAGCAGGTGGGAGCCAGGGTGTGTAACATGAGTTCCAGACATCCACCAGATGGGGGAATCTGCCTCTACCACACTAACCACACTGAGGCAACCTGCCAGACACCCACACCACGAGGAGAGTAAAACCAACCAGACGATACAAGGAGAGAGAGGAGGTAGAGAGAAGCGAGAGAGAGAGAGAGGAGAGAGAGAGAGACAAAACCCTTTACGAAATCCAGCTGGGCTGCGCCACAAAGGCAGCCGACTGAGTGACTGCCAAGATAAACCACCCTCCACCCTGACGGTGGTTCGTCGTGCAGACCACAACAGACCAGATAACCCATCGTTCCCGGGTGACAGCTGGGATTCCCGAGGTCTCGTTATCACGTCAGCCTCAACGATTGGAGGTTCCTCGTTACCAGGTGGCACGCGACGCTAATGTCCACTACGTACACCCAACACAAAAAGTATCTTAATACTATACGTACACCCAACACAAAAAGTATCTTAATACTATACGTACACCCAACACAAAAAGTATCTTAATACTATACGTACACCCAACACAAAAAGTATCTTAATACTATACGTACACCCAACCAAAAAGTATCTTAACACTATACATACACCCAACACAAAAAGTATCTTAACACTATTGTGATAACACAACACAACACAAGCAAGGTTTTACCTCACTCTCGTAACTCAACTTTCCTCATATATTAAACATTTCTCAACATTCGTAGAACACATTATGTAATGCAGAAAGTCGTAGAAAAAACAAACTTTTTTTTTTGTCGCTGTCTCCCGCGTTTGCGAGGTAGCGCAAGGAAACAGACGAAAGAAATGGCCCAACCCACCCCCATACACAATGTATATACATACATGTCCACATACGCAAATATACATACCTATACATCTCAATGTACACATATATATATATACACACACAGACACATACATATATACCCATGCACACAATTCACACTGTCTGCCCTTATTCATTCCCATCGCCACCTCGCCACACATGGAATACCAACCCCCTCCCTCCTCATGTGTGCGAGGTAGCACTAGGAAAAGACAACAAAGGCCCCATTCGTTCACACTCAGTCTCTAGCTGTCATGCAATAATGCCCGAAACCACAGCTTCCTTTCCACATCCAGGCCCCACACAACTTTCCATGGTTTACCCCAGACGCTTCACATGCCCTGATTCAATCCACTGACAGCCCGTCAACCACGGTATACCACATCGATCCAATTCACTCTATTCCTTGCCCGCCTTTCACCCTCCTGCATGTTCAGGCCCCGATCACACAAAATCTTTTTCACTCCATCTTTTCCACCTCCAATTTGGTCTCCTCTTCCTCGTTCCCTCCACCTCCGACACATATATCCTCTTGGTCAATCTTTCCTCACTCATTCTCTCCATGTGCCCAAACCATTTCAAAACACTCTGTCTCTCACCAGCTCTTTTATTTCCACACATCTCTCTTACCCTTACATTTCTTACTCGATCAAACCACCTCACACACACATTGTCCTCAAACATCTCATTTCCAGCACATCCACCCTCCTGCGCACAACTCTATCCATAGCCCACGCCTCGCAACCATACAACATTGTTGGAACCACTATTCCTTCAAACATACCCATTTTTGCTTTCCGAGATAATGTTCTCGACTTCCACACATTCTTCAAGGCTCCCAGGATTTTCGCCCCATCCCCCACCCTATGATTCATTTCCGCTTCCATGGCTCCATCCGCTGCCAGATCCACTCCCAGATATCTAAAACACTTTACTTCTTCCAGTTTTTCTCCATTCAAACTTACCTCCCAATTGACTTGACCCTCAACCCTACTGTACCTAATTACCTTGCTCTTATTCACATTTACTCTTAACTTTCTTCTTTCACACATTTACCAAACTCAGTCACCAGCTTCTGCAGTTTCTCACATGAATCAGCCACCAGCGCTGTATCATCAGCGAAAACAACTGACTCACTTCCCAAGCTCGCTCATCCCCAACAGACTTCATACTTGCCCCTCTTTCCAAAACTCTTGCATTCACCTCCCTAACAACCCCATCCATAAACAAATTAAACAACCATGGAGACATCACACACCCCTGCCGCAAACCTACATTGACTGAGAACCAATCACTTTCCTCTCTTCCTACACGTACACATGCCTTACATCCTCGATAAAAACTTTTCACTGCTTCTAACAACTTGCCTCCCACACCATATATTCTTAATACCTTCCACAAGCATCTCTATCAACTCTATCATATGCCTTCTCCAGATCCATAAATGCTGCATACAAATCCATTTGCTTTTCTAAGTATTTCTCACATACATTCTTCAAAGCAAACACCTGATCCACACATCCTCTACCACTTCTGAAACCACACTGCTCTTCCCCAATCTGATGCCTGTACATGCCTTCACCCTCTCAATCAATACCCTCCCATATAATTTACCAGGAATACTCAACAAACTTATACCTCTGTAATTTGAGCACTCACTCTTATCCCCTTTGCCTTTGTACAATGGCACTATGCACGCATTCCGCCAATCCTCAGGCACCTCACCATGAGTCATACATACATTAAATAACCTTACCAACCAGTCAACAATACAGTCACCCCCTTTTTTAATAAATTCCACTGCAATACCATCCAAACCTGCTGCCTTGCCGGCTTTCATCTTCCGCAAAGCTTTTACTACCTCTTCTCTGTTTACCAAATCATTTTCCCTAACCCTCTCACTTTGCACACCACCTCGACCAAAACACCCTATATCTGCCACTCTATCATCAAACACATTCAACAAACCTTCAAAATACTCACTCCATCTCCTTGTCACATCACCACTACTTGTTATCACCTCCCCATTTGCGCCGTTATATCTTATCTATATCTTATATCGAGAGTGAACAGAACACAGAGAAGGTAACATTATGATGATTTAAAACCCGGTTTTCCTTCACGTTTACCAGACCCGACCTACATAACACGGGCCGTGGTGTTCATCATGAAACCATCGCAGGCAACTGTTAAGATATATAATTGGTCGTGTGTACACACACACACACACACACACACACACACACAACACAAGTGGCTCTCCCGTGCTGACGTCAATCCATGCATGACCGTTTCTAACCCAGCCACCAACCACGCACGAACACTTACAGGAAACACTTACACTCGCTCTACCCAGAGAGAGAGAGAGAGAGAGAGAGAGAGAGAGAGAGAGAGAGAGAGAGAGAGAGAGAGAGAGTCTCTTCCCCAAAGAGGACATACAATAATATCTCTCACAGACAAGAGGGTTTGATCGGATCCTCCTAGGACGCGTGTGACGTAGGCAGTTGACCCTTCCTGGAAAACCCATGACCCTGGGTCACGCCCACACCGACCATGATGATCTGAGCCAGCCATCATCACCCCCATCACCCCCATCACCCCATCACCCCTCCCCCCATCACCCATCACCCCCCCCCATCCCACCCATCACCCCCTCCCCTCACCCACATCACCCCCTTCATCTCCCATA
Source organism: Panulirus ornatus (assembly GCF_036320965.1). Taxonomy (NCBI): domain Eukaryota; kingdom Metazoa; phylum Arthropoda; class Malacostraca; order Decapoda; family Palinuridae; genus Panulirus; species Panulirus ornatus. Next base: position 8,701,397 of record NC_092263.1, on the reverse strand, counting down.
TGGTGTCCTACATCGCCCCCCCCCCCTCCTACGTGACGTAAACTCATGTTATACCACTGGTTAGTCTTGTTATACCACTGGTTAGTCTTGTTATACCACTGGTTAGTCTCGTTATACCACTGGTTAGTCTCGCTATACCACTGTTTAGTCTCGCTATACCACTGGTTAGTCTCGCTATACCACTGGTTGGTCTCGCTATACCACTGGTTGGTCTCGCTATACCACTGGTTAGTCTCGCTATACCACTGGTTAGTCTCGTTATACCACTGGTTAGTCTCGCTATACCACTGGTTGGTCTCGCTATACCACTGGTTAGTCTCGCTATACCACTGGTTGGTCTCGCTATACCACTGGTTGGTCTCGCTATACCACTGGTTAGTCTCGCTATACCACTGGTTAGTCTCGCTATACCACTTGTTAGTCTCGTTATACCACTGGTTAGTCTCGCTATACCACTGGTTGGTCTTGCTATACCACTGGTTAGTCTCGCTATACCACTGGTTGGTCTCGCTATACCACTGGTTGGTCTCGCTATACCACTGGTTGGTCTCGCTATACCACTGGTTATACTCGTTATACCACTGGTTAGTCTCGTTATACCACTGGTTATACTCGCTATACCACTGGTTAGTCTCGTTATACCACTGGTTATACTCGCTATACCACTGGTTAGTCTTGTTATACCACTGGTTAGTCTCGTTATACCACTGGTTATACTCGCTATACCACTGGTTAGTCTCGTTATACCACTGGTTATACTCGCTATACCACTGGTTAGTCTTGTTATACCACTGGTTATACTCGCTATACCACTGGTTAGTCTCGTTATACCACTGGTTATACTCGCTATACCACTGGTTATACTCGCTATACCACTGGTTATACTCGCTATACCACTGGTTAGTCTCGTTATACCACTGGTTATACTCGCTATACCACTGGTTATACTCGCTATACCACTGGTTAGTCTCGTTATACCACTGGTTATACTCGCTATACCACTGGTTAGTCTCGTTATACCACTGGTTATACTCGCTATACCACTGGTTAGTCTCGTTATACCACTGGTTATACTCGCTATACCACTGGTTATACTCGCTATACCACTGGTTATACTCGCTATACCACTGGTTAGTCTCGTTATACCACTGGTTATACTCGCTATACCACTGGTTAGTCTCGTTATACCACTGGTTATACTCGCTATACCACTGGTTAGTCTCGTTATACCACTGGTTATACTCGCTATACCACTGGTTAGTCTTGTTAATTACCACTGGTTAGTCTCGTTATACCACTGGTTATACTCGCTATACCACTGGTTATACTCGCTATACCACTGGTTATACTCGCTATACCACTGGTTAGTCTCGTTATACCACTGGTTATACTCGCTATACCACTGGTTAGTCTCGTTATACCACTGGTTATACTCGCTATACCACTGGTTATACTCGCTATACCACTGGTGATACTCGCTATACCACTGGTTATACTCGCTATACCACTGGTTATACTCGCTATACCACTGGTTAGTCTCGTTATACCACTGGTTATACTCGCTATACCACTGGTTATACTCGCTATACCACTGGTTAGTCTCGTTATACCACTGGTTATACTCGCTATACCACTGGTTATACTCGCTATACCACTGGTTAGTCTCGTTATACCACTGGTTATACTCGCTATACCACTGGTTATACTCGCTATACCACTGGTTAGTCTCGTTATACCACTGGTTATACTCGCTATACCACTGGTTATACTCGCTATACCACTGGTTATACTCGCTATACCACTGGTTATACTCGCTATACCACTGGTTAGTCTCGTTATACCACTGGTTATACTCGCTATACCACTGGTTAGTCTCGTTATACCACTGGTTATACTCGCTATACCACTGGTTAGTCTCGTTATACCACTGGTTATACTCGCTATAGCACTGGTTATACTCGCTATACCACTGGTTATACTCGCTATACCACTGGTTAGTCTCGTTATACCACTGGTTATACTCGCTATAGCACTGGTTATACTCGCTATACCACTGGTTATACTCGCTATACCACTGGTTAGTCTCGTAAGTTAGTCTTGTAAGAGCCGGGGGGATGGGGGTAGGGGGGTTGAGGGGGTGGGGTGAGGGGTTGGGGTGAGGGAGGGAGGGGTGAGGGGTGGGGGGTTGAGGGGGGGTGAGGGAGGGAGGGGTGAGGGGTGGGGGGTGAGGGGTGGGTGAGGGAGGGGGGGTTGAGGGGTGGGTGAGGGGTGGGGGGTTGGTGTGGTGGGGTTGTGTGGTAGGTTTGGGTGGGTCGTCAAGCGGTCTGGAGGTGACGTCACAACACCCCGCCCACCACCACACCTGCTACACCAGTACACTCAGGTGTACTACACCAGTACACTCAAGTGTACTACACCAGTACACTCAGGTGTACTACACCAGTACACTCACGTGTACTACACCAGTACACTCAGGTGTACTACACCAGTACACTCAGGTGTACTACACCAGTACACTCAGGTGTACTACACCAGTACACTCGGGTGTCAGGGTGGTGTGTCCAGCAGGGACCCCACATACACAGCTGGGTGTAATGCTGGAAGATAACGTAACCACGATCTATTGGTACAAGATAATGTCATGTTGAACCAACTGTGTGGAGCTGGCGTTATGATCGATCATCTGCCTAATGGGGTCTGAATGTGACCCTTCTGGACCTCTGTAATCCTTTTGCGCTACCGCTCACTGGAGGAGCACCTTGGTCGACCCAGGCCATCCACACCTGGTCCCAGCAGGTCTGTACACTCTCACGGTATCAGGGGATATACGTGGGTGCAGGTGGGCGTGGTGGGGGCAAGCATAGACCGTATAGTGAGTACAATACCTGGGGTAGGTGGGGGCAAGCATACAGTGGGTACAATACCTGGGGGTAGGTGGGGGCAAGCATACAGTGGGTACAATACCTGGGGGTAGGTGGGGGCAAGCATACAGTGGGTACATATACCTGGGGGTAGGTGGGGGCAAGCATACAGTGGGTACAATACCTGGGGGTAGGTGGGGCAAGCATACAGTGGGTACAATACCTGGGGGTAGGTGGAGGCAAGCATACAGTGGGTACAATACCTGGGGGTAGGTGGAGGCAAGCATACAGTGGGTACAATACCTGGGGGTAGGTGGGGGCAAGCATACAGTGGGTACAATACCTGGGGGTAGGTGGGGCAAGCATACAGTGGGTACAATACCTGGGGGTAGGTGGGGGCAAGCATACAGTGGGTACAATACCTGGGGGTAGGTGGGGCAAGCATACAGTGGGTACAATACCTGGGGGTAGGTGGGGGCAAGCATACAGTGGGTACAATACCTGGGGGTAGGTGGGGGCAAGCATACAGTGGGTACAATACCTGGGGGTAGGTGGGGGCAAGCATACAGTGGGTACAATACCCTGGGGGGTGGTGGGGGCAAGCATACAGTGGGTACAATACCTGGGGGTAGGTGGGGGCAAGCATACAGTGGGTACAATACCTGGGGGTAGGTGGGGGCAAGCATACAGTGGGTACAATACCTGGGGGTAGGTGGGGGCAAGCATACAGTGGGTACAATACCTGGGGGTAGGTGGGGGCAAGCATACAGTGGGTACAATACCTGGGGGTAGGTGGGGGCAAGCATACAGTGGGTACAATACCTGGGGGTAGGTGGGGGCTAGCATACAGTGGGTACAATACCTGGGGTAGGTGGGGGCAAGCATACAGTGGGTACAATACCTGGGGGTAGGTGGGGGCAAGCATACAGTGGGTACAATACCTGGGGGTAGGTGGGGGCAAGCATACAGTGGGTACAATACCTGGGGGTAGGTGGGGGCAAGCATACAGTGGGTACAATACCTGGGGGTAGGTGGGGGCAAGCATACAGTGGGTACAATACCTGGGGGTAGGTGGGGCAAGCATACAGTGGGTACAATACCTGGGGGTAGGTGGAGGCTAGCATACAGTGGGTACAATACCTGGGGGTAGGTGGGGGCAAGCATACAGTGGGTACAATACCTGGTGTAGGTGGGGGCAAGCATACAGTGGGTACAATACCTGGGGGTAGGTGGGGGCAAGCATACAGTGGGTACAATACCTGGGGGTAGGTGGGGGCAAGCATACAGTGGGTACAATACCTGGGGGTAGGTAGGGGCAAGCATACAGTGGGTACAATACCTGGGGGTAGGTGGGGGCAAGCATACAGTGGGTACAATACCTGGGGGTAGGTGGGGGCAAGCATACAGTGGGTACAATACCTGGGGGTAGGTGGGGGCAAGCATACAGTGGGTACAATACCTGGGGGTAGGTGGGGGCAAGCATACAGTGGGTACAATACCTGGGGGTAGGTGGGGGCAAGCATACAGTGGGTACAATACGGGGGGTAGGTGGGGGCAAGCATACAGTGGGTACAATACCTGGGGGTAGGTGGGGGCTAGCATACAGTGGGTACAATACCTGGGGGTAGGTGGAGGCAAGCATACAGTGGGTACAATACCTGGGGGTAGGTGGGGGCAAGCATACAGTGGGTACAATACCTGGGGGTAGGTGGGGGCTAGCATACAGTGGGTACAATACCTGGGGGTAGGTGGGGGCAAGCATACAGTGGGTACAATACCTGGGGGTAGGTGGGGGCAAGCATACAGTGGGTACAATACCTGGGGGTAGGTGGGGGCAAGCATACAGTGGGTACAATACCTGGGGGTAGGTGGAGGCAAGCATACAGTGGGTACAATACCTGGGGGTAGGTGGGGGCAAGCATACAGTGGGTACAATACCTGGGGGTAGGTGGGGGCAAGCATACAGTGGGTACAATACCTGGGGGTAGGTGGGGGCAAGCATACAGTGGGTACAATACCTGGGGGTAGGTGGGGGCAAGCATACAGTGGGTACAATACCTGGGGGTAGGTGGGGGCAAGCATACAGTGGGTACAATACCTGGGGGTAGGTGGGGGCAAGCATACAGTGGGTACAATACCTGGGGGTAGGTGGAGGCAAGCATACAGTGGGTACAATACCTGGGGGTAGGTGGGGGCAAGCATACAGTGGGTACAATACCTGGGGGTAGGTGGGGGCAAGCATACAGTGGGTACAATACCTGGGGGTAGGTGGGGGCAAGCATACAGTGGGTACAATACCTGGGGGTAGGTTGGGGGCAAGCATACAGTGGGTACAATACCTGGGGGTAGGTGGAGGCAAGCATACAGTGGGTACAATACCTGGGGGTAGGTGGGGGCAAGCATACAGTGGGTACAATACCTGGGGGTAGGTGGGGGCAAGCATACAGTGGGTACAATACCTGGGGGTAGGTGGGGGCAAGCATACAGTGGGTACAATACCTGGGGGTAGGTGGGGGCAAGCATACAGTGGGTACAATACCTGGGGGTAGGTGGAGGCAAGCATACAGTGGGTACAATACCTGGGGGTAGGTGGGGGCAAGCATACAGTGGGTACAATACTGGGGGTAGGTGGGGGCAAGCATACAGTGGGTACAATACCTGGGGGTAGGTGGGGGCAAGCATACAGTGGGTACAATACCTGGGGGTAGGTGGGGGCAAGCATACAGTGGGTACAATACCTGGGGGTAGGTGGGGGCAAGCATACAGTGGGTACAATACCTGGGGGTAGGTGGAGGCAAGCATACAGTGGGTATAGCACATCGACAAAGGGGGGGGGGGGTAACCAGTGGGCTCTGGACACTTGTTTACACTAACTACACTCCCCCCCCCCCTCCTGCCTGACGTCTTACCACACCCCCCACGTACAGCTGGACAGTGTCCCGTGCCACAGGGGCAGACAGAGTCCTCAGACGGAGGGACAGAGAGGTTAAGACGGTCCACCTGGCCCAGTCCTGGCCACCCTGCTGGTTCAGTGGACCAACAGCCCCTCAGGACACAACGCAGGATCCTCCACTTCAACACCAGAAATGCAGCAGCCTCGCTCCTCCATAACGGTTAAGCCTCGAGTGGCTGGCCGCTACACGGAAACTGTGGGAAGCAGCGACGGTCACTCTCGCGACACGGGCGCACGCGGGAGTGCACACACACACACACACACACACACACACACACACACCACACTTCAGGTGAGAGAGTCAGGCACCAGTACAGCAGGAGGGAGAGGATGAGTGAAGAGAGATGACGGTAGAGGAGTGGTTAGGGCACGAAGGATCTGAGTCCATTGTGGTAGTAATAATAACATTATACAACACCATACTAGTATACAACCCAGTGTCTGGTGATAATACAACACCATACCAGTATACAACCAGTGTCTGGTGATAATACAACACCATACCAGTATACAACCCAGTGTCTGGTGATAATACAACACCATACCAGTATACAACCCAGTGTCTGGTGATAATACAACACTTGATATACTGTCCCAGGTCACTACAACTGTTAATATATTGTCTCAGGACATCACAACACTTAACATAATGTCCCAGGATATTGTAACAATACATAACAATACAACATGATACAGATGGATCTATGAGACAACGTCTGCTGCCATACTACATGCTAAAATACCATAACCCCTGCCCACAAAACACCACTCACAACACCCCTTGCCCACACAACACCACTCACAACACCCCTTGCCCACACAACACCAGCCACAACCCTCCCTGCCCACACAACACCACTCACAACCCTCCCTTCCCACACAACACCAGCCACAACCCTCCCTGCCCACACAACACCACTCACAACCCCCGTGCCCACACAACACCACTCACAACCCTCCCTGCCCACACAACACCACTCACAACCCCCCTGCCCACACAACACCACTCACAACACCCCTTGCCCACACAACACCACTCACAACACCCTGCCCACACAACACCACTCACAACCCTCCCTGCCCACACAACACCACTCACAACCCCCCTGCCCACACAACACCACTCACAACACCCCTTGCCCACACAACACCACTCACAACCCCCTTGCCCACACAACACCACTCACAACCCTCCTGCCCACACAACACCACTCACAACCCCCCTTCCCCACACAACACCACTCACGACCCCCTGCCCACACAACACCACTCACAACCCCCCCCTCCCCACACAACACCACTCACGACCCCTGCCCACACAACACCAGCCACAACCCTCCCTGCCCACACAACACCACTCACAACCCCCCTGCCCACACAACACCACTCACAACCCTCCCTGCCCACACAACACCACTCACAACCCCCCTGCCCACACAACACCAGCCACAACCCCCCCTGCCCACACAACACCACTCACAACCCCGTGCCCACACAACACCACTCACAACACCCCCTGCCCACACAACACCACTCACAACCCCCCTACCCACACAACACCAGCCACACTCCTCCCAGTTCCCACAACAGCATTCACAACCCCCTCACCCTCACAACACCACTCACAACCCCGTGCCCACACAACACCACTCACAACCCTCCCTGCCCACACAACACCACTCACAACCCTCCCTGCCCACACAACACCACTCACAACCTCCTGCCCACACAACACCACTCACAACACCCCCTACCCACACAACACCACTCACAACCCTCCCTGCCCACACAACACCACTCACAACCCTCCCTGCCCACACAACACCACTCAAACCCTCCCTGCCCACACAACACCACTCACAACCCTCCCTGCCCACACAACACCACTCACAACCCTCCCTGCCCACACAACACCACTCACAACCCTCCTGCCCACACAACACCACTCACAACCCTCCCTGCCCACACAACACCGCTCACAACCCTCCCTGCCCACACAACACCACTCACAACCCTCCTGCCCACACAACACCACTCACAACACCCCCTACCCACACAACACCACTCACAACCCTCCCTGCCCACACAACACCACTCACAACCCCCTGCCCACAAAAACACCACTCACAAACCCTCCTGCCCACACAACTACCAGCCACAACCCTCCCTGCCCACACAACACCACTCACAACCCTCCCTGCCCACACAACACCACTCACAACACCCCTTGCCCACACAACACCACTCACAACCCTCCCTGCCCACACAACACCAGCCACAACCCTCCCAGTTCCCACAAGAGCATTCACAACCCCCTGCCCCTCACAACATCAAGTGACCACAACAATCCAGCAGGGATGACATGGGAATTGTAAACATGACACAACTGAGGAAAGGTCTAGTGGGGGCGCCCCACTTGACACCCCCCCACCAGCTGACCCTGCACAGGCAACACCCACTGTATACCATCTACCGTAAACACACCGCCTGCACAGCTCCGGGTGCCACGAGTGACAGAAGACAATCGAATCCCGATTGTCCAATTTTAAGGTCCAATTGGGGGGGTGAGGGGTGAGATTAGGGAAGGCGTAAAGATGACGCAAGCGGCAGGTGGCGTCAGCCCCTCCCCCCTTCCACCACTGTGGCCACTTGAGGACGCCACTAGAAGCGAGGGGCCGACACCACTACCCTCAGTGGGGAAACTCAAGGGTCGAGCATGAGACAGGATGTGGAGTGCCTCCAGGCAACTGCTCATGGTTAGATAGTGAGGCCCAGCCTTCACACACACACACCACACACACACACACGCACACACACACACGCACACACACACACACATACACACACACATACACACACACACACACACACCATGTGTGGTTCCAGCTGGGGATGGTAAGAGGGGCGTGGGAGGTTGGGAAGCAGCACACATACACACGACCAGGATCTGGATGACTGTGTTATTATCACACGTACACACACGTACGTCTGTCTGCTGGCTGTCAACATGCTACACTAGGGAGAGAGACGACTGCATATATTACCCTAGCGGCGGACGTGGTGGGACAAGGGCTCTCTCTCTCTCTCTCTCTCTCTCTCTCTCTCTGGTAATTCATACTAAAGTTACTGACCATCATAGACCAAAGGCCATGTCTCCGTTTCTCTTATGTCTGTATCATATATGTCTTACAGACACACACACAGACACACAGACACACACACAGACAAACAGACA
>NC_092263.1:8672348-8684848 GCF_036320965.1 Panulirus ornatus | reverse complement strand
ACACACACACAACACACACCACACACACAACACACCACATACACACACACTACACACACAAAACACCCCACACACACACACATTCACAAACACAAAACACACCAACACACACACAACCCAAAACACACAACTACACACACATACACACACACACACACACACCACACACACACACACACACACACCCCCACACACACACCACAATACATACACCCCACATAATACACACACATACACACACACACACACACAATACACACAAAACATACACACACTAAACACACACACCACACCACACACATACACACACACACACACACACACAAAACTTTACATACACACACACATACACACACATACAACACACACACACACATAACACACACACACCACACATACACACACACACACACATACACAACACAACACCACACACACACCCCAAAACAAACACCACATACACACACACACACACACATACACACACACACACACACACACACACACAACACACACACACACACACGTGCACACATGTTCCACATCATGAGAGCAGACCCAGCGTGAGGGACCACGAGCAACATGGTCGTGTCGTCAACATGTGCAGGTCAACATCACGTCAGGCAGGCAGGTCAAGTCTACAGAGGGATTTGTCGTCACGTACATGTGTGGCCTCCTGCACGTGGCTCACGTGGTCTGGGCTCGTGCCAGTCCACGTGCAAACCTGTTGATGGTAGGGGGGTCACAGGTCAGGGGAGAGAGCGTTGACACAGGTCAGGGTCAGGTTGACACGCCAGGTCAATACCTGACACAGACACACATGCAAGACACATGACCTGCAATGTGTGGACACCGTACGTGGACGTCATTAACACTGGCCATTACCATCACCCACTGTCGTCACCCACCTACCAACCCCTACCCCCCACCACCTCAACACACCTACCCACACACCCCCCTACCACCCACCACTACCACCCACCCACCTACCACACTACCTACCTACTACCAACCACCTACCCACCTACCAACCCACCTACCCACCTACCTACCAACCTACCTACCTACCTACCTACCAACCCACCTACCCACCTACCAACCCACCTACCAAACCCACCCACAACCCCCCCACCCACTAACCTACCTACCCTCCCCCCTACTACCCCTACCAACCCACCTACCACCCATCCCCACCAACCCACCTAACCCACCTACCAACTCACAACCCACCTACCAACCACCTACCAACTCACCTACCCACCTACCAACCCACCTACAACCCACTACCTACAACCCAACTACCACCTACCAACCACCATACCCCCCTACAACTCACCTACCCACCTCCAACCCCCTACCCACCACCTACCAACCCACTCCCACCCCCCACCACTGCAACCCACCCACCCCCCACCCACCCCCTACCCACCCAAACTACCACCTACCAACCACCTTTCCCAACCCCCTACCAACACCTACCCACCCACCTACCTACCCACCCACCTACCCCCCACCCTACCTACCCCCACCCCCTACCTACCAACCCACCTACCCACCTAACCACCCACCTACCAAACCCCACTACCCACCCACCCACTCACCTACCCACCCACCCACCCTGGACACACCACCATGGCAGCCCCCCCAGGTCACAGCCCCCCCAGTGACCTGTGGGGGCTGTGTACACACACGTGTCTCGTTCATGTGGTGGGTTATCCACATTGTGAGCAGGAAGGTCATGTGGAACACCACCTCTCCACCACCCTCGCTGTCAGCCATGACGTCAGCAGTGGTAATTCCCTGTCCCATCGTTAACACGTTCTCGAACATTATGAAATGACACTGATGACCAAACTACCAGCACACACACCCCCTGGGGAATCCCACCTGGGGGGGGGGGGTTGCTACAACACAGGTGTGTACACACACACACACACACACACAACACAGGGGGAGTGTGTACACACACACCACACACACACACAACACAGGGGGAGTGTGTACACACACACACACACACACACACAACACAGGGGGAGTGCGTGGGTACACACACACACGCAACACTACACACACAGGATGTGTGGCGGCGCGCCCCCAGGGGCAATAACGGGTTCCACACGAACATAAATAACACAGTAGAAATATATTTTCTCTTTAGACTTTCACATGTGTTCTAGTAGAACAATGTTGAACACACACGAGGGAGAGTGAACACACACACACACACACACACAACACACATACACACCACACACACACATACACACACACACACACACACCACACAACACACACACACACACACATACACACACATACACACACACACACACACACACACACACACACACACACACACACACACAGGTATGTTATCAGTGGTCATCATCGGGATATCCCAAGTCTGAAATCATGACAAGTTAATTTTATTTCAATATGTGTGAGCCACATGATGTGTTACCTCTCTCCCCCCCACACATGTCTTCCCAGGCAGGTTACATGTTGTGTGTGAGCCACATGATGTGTTACCTCTCTCCCCCCCACCCACACATGTCTTCCCAGGCAGGTTACATGTTGTGTGTGAGCCACATGATGTGTTACCTCTCTCCCCCCACACATGTCTACCAGGCAGGTTACATGTTGTGTGTGAGCCCCATGATGTGTTACCTCTCTCCCCCACCCACACCATGTCTTCCCAGGCAGGTTACATGTTGTGTGTGAGCCACATGATGTGTTACCTCTCTCCCCCCCACCCACACATGTCTTCCCAGGCAGGTTACATGTTGTGTGTGAGCCACATGATGTGTTACCTCTCCCCCCCCCCACACATGTCTTCCCAGGCAGGTTACATGTTGTGTGTGAGCCACATGATGTGTTACCTCTCTCCCCCCACATGTCTTCCCAGGCAGGTTACATGTTGTGTGTGAGCCACATGATGTGTTACCTCTCTCCCCCCCACCCACACATGTCTTCCCAGGCAGGTTACATGTTGTGTGTGAGCCACATGATGTGCTACCTCTCTCCCCCAACACATGTCTTCCCAGGCAGGTTACATGTTGTGTGTGAGCCACATGATGTGTTACCTCTCTCCCCCCACACATGTCTTCCCAGGCAGGTTACATGTTGTGTGTGAGCCACATGATGTGTTACCTCTCTCCCCCCACACATGTCTTCCCAGGCAGGTTACATGTTGTGTGTGAGCCACATGATGTGTTACCTCTCTCCCCCCCACGCATGTCTTCCCAGGCAGGTTACATGTTGTGTGTGAGCCACATGATGTGTTACCTCTCTCCCCCCACACATGTCTTCCCAGGCAGGTTACATGTTGTGTGTGAGCCACATGATGTGTTACCTCTCTGCCCCCACACATGTCTTCCCAGGCAGGTTACATGTTGTGTGTGAGCCACATGATGTGTTACCTCTCTCCCCACACACATGTCTTCCCAGGCAGGTTACATGTTGTGTGTGAGCCACATGATGTGTTACCTCTCTCCCCCCCACACACATGTCTTCCCAGGCAGGTTACATGGTTGTGTGTGAGCACATATGTGTTACCTCTCTCCCCCCCAACACATGTCTTCCCAGGCAGGTTACATGTTTGTGTGTGAGCCACATGATGTGTTACTCTCTCTCCCACCCCCTAACATGTCTTCCCAGGCAGGTTACATGTTGTGTGTGAGCCACATGATGTGTTACCTCTCTCCCCCCACACATGTCTTCCCAGGCAGGTTACATGTTGTGTGTGAGCACATGATGTGTTACCTCTCTCCCCCCACACATGTCTTCCCAGGCAGGTTACATGTTGTGTGTGAGCCACATGATGTGTTACCTCTCTCCCCCCCACACATGTCTTCCCAGGCAGGTTACATGTTGTGTGTGAGCCACATGATGTGTTACCTCTCCCCCCCACACCACATGTCTTCCCAGGCAGGTTACATGTTGTGTGTGAGCCACATGATGTGTTACCTCTCTCCCCCCCCACACACATGTCTTCCCAGGCAGGTTACATGTTGTGTGTGAGCCACATGATGTGTTACCTCTCTCCCCAACACATGTCTTCCCAGGCAGGTTACATGTTGTGTGTGAGCCACATGATGTGTTACCTCTCTCCCCCCACACATGTCTTCCCAGGCAGGTTACATGTTGTGTGTGAGCCACATGATGTGTTACCTCTCTCCCCCCCACCCACACATGTCTACCTAGGCAGGTTACATGTTGTGTGTGAGCCACATGATGTGCTTCCTCTCTCCCCCACACATGTCTTCCCAGGCAGGTTACATGTTGTGTGTGAGCCAATGATGTGTTACTCTCTCCCCCCACCCACATGTCTACCTAGGCAGGTTACATGTTGTGTGTGAGCCACATGATGTGTTACCTCTCTCCCCCCCACCCACACATGTCTTCCCAGGCAGGTTACATGTTGTGTGTGAGCCACATGATGTGTTACCTCTCTCCCCCCCACCCACATGTCTTCCCAGGCAGGTTACATGTTGTGTGTGAGCCACATGATGTGTTACCTCTCTCCCCCCACACATGTCTTCCCAGGCAGGTTACATGTTTGTGTGTGAGCCACATGATGTGTTACCTCTCTCCCCCCACACATGTCTTCCCAGGCAGGTTACATGTTGTGTGTGAGCCACATGATGTGTTACCTCTCTCCCCCCACCCACATGTCTTCCCAGGCAGGTTACATGTTGTGTGTGAGCCACATGATGTGTTACCTCTCTCCCCCCCACACATGTCTTCCCAGGCAGGTTACATGTTGTGTGTGAGCCACATGATGTGTTACCTCTCTCCCCCCACACATGTCTTCCCAGGCAGGTTACATGTTGTGTGTGAGCCACATGATGTGTTACCTCTCTCCCCCCCACACATGTCTATCCCAGGCAGGTTACATGTTGTGTTGGTGTTTCCAGTATTGTGTTACCGTTACTACCCTGAGCCATGGTCAGGTGACGCACCATACCTTACCTCAAACCTAACTGTACCAACAACTTGGTATTATTATTATCTACAACCAAAGTATTATGGTTCCAGGTTGTACCAGAACTGTGCATCAGTCTCTGTGTAACCATAGCGCTATGACCTCAACTTCCACAAGAACTATGTCTCAGTATTCCAGGAACCACACAACTGTATCTCATCTGTGTCTTTACTTAGGTGTCTCTTTACTTATGTGTCTCTTTACTTCTGTGTCTCTTTACTTATGTGCCTCTTTACTTATGTGTCTCTTTACTTCTGTGTCTCTTTACTTATGTGTCTCTTTACTTATGTGCCTCTTTTCTTATGTCTCTTTACTTATGTGTCTCTTTACTTATGTGCCTCTTTACTTATGTGCCTCTTTACTTATGTGCCTCTTTACTTATGTGTCTCTTTACTTATGTGTTCTTACTTATGTGCTCTCTTTACTTATGATATGCTCTTTACTTATGTGTCTCTTTACTTATTGTGTCTCTTTACTTATGTGCCTCTTTACTTATGTGTCTCTTTACTTATGTGCCTCTTTACTTATGTGTCTCTTTACTTCTGTGTCTCTTTACTTCTGTGTCTCTTTACTTATGTGTCTCTTTACTTATGTGCTCTTTACTTATGTGTCTCTTTACTTATGTGCCTCTTTACTTATGTGTCTCTTTACTTATGTGCCTCTTTACTTATGTGTCTCTTTACTTCTGTGTCTCTTTACTTCTGTGTCTCTTTACTTATGTGCTCTTTACTTATGTGTCTCTTTACTTATGTGCTCTTTACTTATGTGTCTCTTTACTTCTGTGCCTCTTTACTTCTGTGTCTCTTTACTTCTGTGTCTCTTTACTTATGTGCCTCTTTACTTATGTGTCTCTTTACTTATGTGCCTCTTTACTTATGTGTCTCTTTACTTATGTGCCTCTTTACTTATGTGTCTCTTTACTTCTGTGTCTCTTTACTTCTGTGTCTCTTTACTTATGTGCCTCTTTACTTCTGTGCCTCTTTACTTATGTGTCTCTTTACTTCTGTGTCTCTTTACTTATGTGTCTCTTTACTTATGTGTCTCTTTACTTCTGTGTCTCTTTACTTATGTGTCTCTTTACTTCTGTGCTCTTTACTTATGTGTCTCTTTACTTCTGTGTCTCTTTACTTATGTGTCTCTTTACTTCTGTGTCTCTTTACTTCTGTGTCTCACACCTCACCACGCCACACCACACCTCACCACGCCACATCCCCAGCCAACCTTGGCTCCAGAACTTGAGGTAAATCTTGAATCGACAAGGTCCACCTTCTGGTGGTCTTCTACCTTACCAGCAAGTCCAGGTTACCTGTACAGCGCCACTAGTCCCAGTTACCTGTCCAGGTGTTACTTATTGTCCCTGGTACCTGTACCTGGTGACTTAGTTCAGTACCTGTACCAGGTGACTAGTCCCAGGTACCTATACAAGCCACTAGGGTACCTGTTACCAGTTCACTAGTCCCAGGTACTTGTTACCAGGACCCTAGCCCAGGTACTCTGTACCAGGTGTTACTAGTCTTCAGTGTACCTTATACCAGTGCTCTACTAGGTCCAGGTTACCTATACCAGGTGACTAGTCCCAGGTACCTATACCAGGTGACTAGTCCCAGGTACCTGTACCAGGTGACTAGTCCCAGGTACCTGTACCAGGCTAATAGTCCCAGGTACCTGTACCAGGTGACTAGTGCCAGGTACCTATACCAGGCCACTAGTCCCAGGTAACTGTACCAGGTGATAGTGCCAGGGTACCATACCAGGCCATATGTCCAGGTCACCTGTACGGTGATAGTCCAGGTACTATACCAGGCACTATTCCCAGGTACCTGATACCAGGTGACTAGTCCCAGGTACCTATACCAAGCCACTAGGGTACCTGTACCAGGTCACTAGTCCCAGGTACTTGTACCAGGCCACTAGTCCCAGGTACCTGTACCAGGTGACTAGTCCCAGGTACCTATACCAGGCCACTAGTCCAGGTACCTATACCAGGTGACTAGTCCCAGGTACCTATACCAGGCCATTAGTCCCAGGTACCTGTACCAGGCCACTAGTCCCAGGTACCTATACCAGGCCACAGTCCAGGTACCTGTACCAGGCCCTAGTCCCAGGTACCTGTACCAGGCCACTAGTCCCAGGTACCTGTACCAGGCCACTAGTCCCAGGTACCTGTACCAGGCCACTATTCCCAGGTACCTGTACCAGGCACTAGTCCCAGGTACCTATACCAGGCTACTAGTCCCAGGTACTGAGACTAGTCCCAGGTACCTTACCTAGTCCCAGGTACCTGTACCAGGCCACTAGTCCAGGTACCTGTACCAGGCCACTAGTCCCAGGTACCTGTACCAGGCCACTAGTCCCAGGTACCTGTACCAGGCCACTAGTCCCAGGTACCTGTACCAGGTGACTAGTCCCAGGTACCTATACCAGGCCACTAGTCCCAGGTACCTGTACCAGGTGACTAGTCCCAGGTACCTATACCAAGCCACTAGGGTACCTGTACCAGGCCACTAGTCCCAGGTACTGTACCAGGCCACTAGTCCCAGGTACCTGTACCAGGTGACTAGTCCCAGGTACCTATACCAGGCCACTAGTCCCAGGTACCTGTACCAGGCCACTAGTCCCAGGTACCTGTACCAGGCCACTAGTCCCAGGTACCTGTACGTACTCAAGCCTAGCAGGCTAGTCCCAGGTACCTGTACCAGGCCACTAGTCCCAGGTACCTGTGCCAGGTCACTAGTCCCAGGTACCTGTACCAGGCCACGGTCCCAGGTACCTGTACCAGGCCACTAGTCCCAGGTACCTGTACCAGGTGACTAGTCCCAGGTACCTGTACCAGGCCACTAGTCCCAGGTACCTGTACCAGGCCACTAGTCCCAGGTACCTGTACCAGGCCACTAGTCCCAGGTACCTGTACCAGGTGACTAGTTCCAGGTACCTATACCAGGTGACTAGTCCCAGGTACCTGTACCAGGCCACTAGTCACAGGTACCTGTACCAGGCCACTAGTCCCAGGTACCTGTACCAGGCCACTAGTCCGAGGTACCTGTACCAGGCCACTAGTCCCAGGTACCTGTACCAGGTGACTAGTTCCAGGTACCTATACCAGGCCACTAGTCCCAGGTACCTGTACCAGGCGACTAGTCCAAGGTACCTATACCAGGCCACGAGTCCCAGGTACCTGTACCAGGCCACTAGTCCAAGGTACCTGTACCAGGCCACTAGTCCCAGGTACTTGTACCAGGCCACTAGTCCCAGGTACCTGTACCAGGCCACTAGTCCCAGGTACCTGTACCAAGCCACTAGTCCCAGGTACCTATACCAGGCCACTAGTCCCAGGTACCTGTACCAGGCCACTAGTCCCAGGTACCTGTACCAAGCCACTAGTCCCAGGTACCTGTACCAGGCCACTAGTCCCAGGTACCTGTACCAAGCCACGAGTCCCAGGTACCTGTACCAGGCCACTAGTCCCAGGTACCTGTACCAGGTGACTAGTCCCAGGTACCTGTACCAGGCCACTAGTCCCAGGTACCTGTACCAGGCCACTAGTCCCAGGTACCTGTACCAGGCCACTAGTCCCAGGTACCTGTACCAGGCACTAGTCCAGGTACCTGTACCAGGCCACTAGTCCCAGGTACCTGTACCAGGCCACTAGTCTCAGGTACCTGTACCAGGCCACTAGTCCCAGGTACCTGTACCAGGCCACTAGTCCCAGGTACCAGTACCAGGCCACTAGTCCAGGTACCTGTACCAGGCCACTAGTCCCAGGTACCTGTACCAGGCCACTACCCTGTGTCAGGCTCGACCCTAACCTGACCACCTGGAGTTACCTGGTCCCGGGTGGGGGGAGGGGGGGCCTTGTACCCCCAGGGTAATGACGTACCTGACCTACCACCGGTGATGGTCTCAGCTTGGCCACTAGACTGGTAGTGGTGGTAGTGGTAGTGGTAGTGGTGGTAGTGGTGGTAGTAGTGGTAGTGGTGGTAGATGTGGTCTTCCAGGGTAGATGGAGGCTCCAGGAACCACAGCAGCACCAGCTGCAGACCACCCGACCTCCTCCTCCTCCTCCTCCTACATACACACGCCCCTTCCACCACTTCATGGTGGCCGCCCACACTCAGCAGCCGCCCACGCCCACACTCAGCAGCCGCCCACGCCCACCTCAGGAGCCAGACTCGTGCAGGGAGGCTGCCTTCCCTGCCCCACGCCCCCTGCACAATCAGACCTGGCCTGTCCTCCACCACACACAACCAACTTACTTACTGACCACATATTTTGGCTACAATCATGGGAGGGGGGGGGGGGGCGATGATGTCTGGCACGCGCGCGCGCCACACACACACGGGGTCGCCATCTTAGCAACGACCAAGTGGTGATTGAGGGGGGGGGAAAGGAGGGGGGGAAGAGGGAGGGGGAAGAGGAGGGGGAAGGGGGAGGGGGGAAGAGGGAGGGGAAGGAGGGAGGGGAAGGGATGGGGAAGAGGGAGGGGAGGGGAAGAGGGAGGGAGGAGGAGGGGGAAGAGGGAGGGGGAAGAGGGAGGGGGGAAGGGGGAGGGGAAGGAGGGGGGGAAGAGGGAGGGAGGGGGAAGAGGGAGGGGAGAGGGAGGGGAAGGGGATAGGGAAGGGGAGGGAGGGGGAAGAGGGAGGGAGGGGGAGGGGGAAGAGGGAGGGGGAAGAGGGAGGGATGGGGGAAGAGGGGGGGGAGGGGGGGAAGAGGGAGGGGGGGAATGGGGAGGGGAAGAGGAGGGGAAGGGGGAAGGAAGGGGGAGGGAGGGAGGGGGAAGGGGGGGGGGAAGAGGGAGGGGAAGGGGGAGAGGGAAGAGGGAGGGAGGGGAAGGGGGAGGGGGAGGGAGGGAGGGGACGAAGATGACGACCACGCCTATGAGATGGGGCTGGGCGGGGGGGGAGGTGGTTGGGTCACAGGCGCACCACACAATCTACTGTCTAGCCCCCCCCCTCTCACCGAACCTGACGTAACCTTGCAATGAATGCACCAGGGGACCCCCCTTTCTTTCCCCTTTTCCTGGTGTCTTTCTGTTTCCGCTATCCCTCCCCCAGCCTGCCCTGCAAAGTTTTTCGTTGTTTGGTTCCCCACCCCACCCTCACCCACCCCATCCCAACCCCCCGCCCCCCACACCCCCCCCAACCAGGACAAACGGAACAAAAGGGGGGGTTGACCCAACCCCCCCCCCTACAACCCCACTAACACCAAACCCCACACTACACCCCAACCCCCCACACACGAAACAGGACAACGTGAAGGATGTGTGAGGATGGCTCTCTCCTCTCTCTCTCTCTCTCTCTCTCTCTCTCTCTCTCTCTCTCCTCTCTCTCTCTCTCTCTCTCTCTCACTGTACACAGGTAATCACAGATATGTTTATCATCTAATTACCTTACCACCATGATCAACATACGTCAGCTGCCGTCATGCTGTAACGCTATTATTACAGTCCCGTCAACCCACACAACCCACCCACAACACAACCACCCACAACCCACCCACAACCACAACCCACCCACAACCACAACCCACCCCAACCAACCAACCCCCACACCCACCCCCAACACAACCCACCCACAACCACAACCCACCCACAAACCAAACCCACCCACACCCACAACCCACCCACAACCACAACCCACCACAAACCCACCCAACCACAACCCACCACAACCAAACCCACCCACAACAAACCACCACAACCACAACCCCCACAACCACAACCACACAACACAACCCATCCACAACCCACCAAGAGTGTGTCAAAGTAAACATACACACACACACACCACACATATATATAATATATAGATATTTATATATATATATATATTATATATATTATATTATATATATTATATATGTGTGTGTGTGTGTGTGTGGTGTGTGTGTGTAAGGAGCATATATGCTGCTCTTCATATACTTTGATAAACAAGAGAATATTGACCACAACCTCCGCGAGAGACTTGGGCATCGAACCCGGCTCTTCTTCCCTCTCGCATCACACAGCTCAACCTTCACACAACCTCAAAATTCAGCTCTCGTGCTGACCGATCACTCCACACGTACCTAATACTCCACCACGTACCTAACACTCCACCACGTGCTTAACACTCCACCACGTACCTAACACTCCACCACGTACCTAACATCCACCACGTACCTAACCTCCACCACGTGCTTAAACACTCCACCACGTACCTAACACTCCACCACGTACCTAACACGCCACCAGTACCTAACACTCCACCACGTACCTAACACTCCACCACGTACCTAACACTCCCACCACTGAGCTTATACACTCCACCACGTACCTAACACTCCCCCACGTACCTAACACTCCACCACGTACCTAACACTCACCCACGTACCTAACACTCCACCACGTACCTAACACTCCACCACGTACCTAAAACACTCCACCACGTGCTTAACACTCCACCACGTACCTAACACTCCACCACTTTACCTAACACTCCACCACGTACCTAACACCCCCTCCATGTACCTACACTCCACCACGTACCTAACACTCCACCACGTACCTAACACTCCACCACGTACCTAACACTCACCACGTACTAACACTCCACCACGTACCTAACACTCCACACGTGCTTAACACTCCACCACGTACCTAACACTCCACCACGTACCTAACACCACCATGTACCTAAACACTCCCCCACGTACCTAACACTCCACCACGTACTCTAACACTCCACACGTGCTTAACACCCCACCACGTACCTAATCACTCCACCACGTCCTAACACTCCACCACGTACCTAACACTCCACACGTACCTAACACTCCACCACGTACCTAACACTCCACCACGTGCTTAACACTCCACCACGTACCTAACACTCCACCACGTACCTAACACTCCAAAACGTGCTTAACACTCCACCACGTACCTAACACTCCACCACGTACCTAACACTCCACACGTACCTAACATCCACCACGTACCTAACACTCCAAAACGTGCTTAACACTCCACCACGTACCTAACACTCCACCACGTACCTAACACTCCACCACGTACCTAACACTCCACCACGTGCTTAACACTCCACCACGTACCTAACACTCCACCACGTACCTAACACTCCACCACGTACCTAACACTCCACCACGTGCTTAACACTCCACCACGTACCTAACACTCCACCACGTACCTAACACGCCACCATGTACCTAACACTCCACCACGTACCTAACACTCCACCACGTACCTAACACTCCACCACGTACCTAACACTCCACCACGTGCTTAACACTCCACCACGTACCTAACACTCCACCACGTACCTAACACTCCACCACGTACCTAACACTCCACCACGTGCTTAACACTCCACCACGTACCTAACACTCCACCACGTACCTAACACGCCACCATGTACCTAACACTCCACCACGTACCTAACACTCCACCACGTACCTAACACTCCACCACGTACCTAACACTCCACCACGTGCTTAACACTCCACCACGTACCTAACACTC
>NC_092263.1:8654848-8667348 GCF_036320965.1 Panulirus ornatus | reverse complement strand
ATGTATTACCACACACAACCACACACACTACTTACCTCTCCACACCATCATACTCACACTCACCTCTCTCTCTCTCTCTCTCTCTCTCTCTCTCTCTCTCTCTCTCTCTCTCTCTCTCTCTCTCTCTCTCTCTCTCTCTCACACACACACACACACACCTGCCTGCGTACACACTGTACTTAAATATGATAAATGATACTCGCAGACTGACTTGGTTATTGAAGGACACAGGAATTATAATTATAATTATCATCATTATACAACCCGAGGATTCTCTTTTAAGAGACTCCTGCAGGTTCTGGTCTGCGCTGCCAGCAAGTAGCAGGGAAATGATGACTCCTTTAGAGCGAGCAGTTCCTCACGTGACTACTCCTCCCTTCCGCCATGGTGATACAGAGCGATCGTCGGATGAACCTTCACTCGCAGTGTAACTACCACCTACAAGTGGCATCCGGGAATACCATACATTCACACCAGTATGTCTAGGGCTTCCCTCACTCACTGTGGTGGTGGTAGTGACCACGTCTCCTGCTCCCTCGTACACCCAGCTGTGGCACGTACACCACACAGGTGGAGGAAGGGGAGTCCACCACACACGACGGTCAAGGAAATAGCTGCTCCTCAAAAGCTGATGAAGAATAGATAACGAAACACGACACACACACACACACACACACACACACACACACACAAACAAGGGCGGGAGTTATATAAGACAGAGAATGTGTTAACTGAGTCAGATATATGGCGTCTCCCTCGTGGACGTCCAACATGGAATGGAAGTGTGCAATGTTCACAGTTGATGGAGGAGACATGGCGCCCCAGCTGTGTATGATGACCTGTCCTGTGTGTGTGTGTGTGTGTGTTGTGTGTGTGTGTGAAGTCAGACGTGACAGGTGGCTACCTGGGCTGAGGGAGAGACTAGGGCTATACCCGCCGCTCCCTGCTACATCCGCGTACGCCATCTCTGTGCAGGTCTTCCACAGCCCCGCTACTCCTACGTGTGCTTATCTACAGCATGACACGTAGATAAGCAGCATGCACGGTGGTCATGCACGGTGGTCATGCACGGCGGTCATGTACGGCGGTCATGCACGGTGGTCATGCACGGTGATCATGCACGGTGGTCATGCACGGCGGTCATGCACGGCGGTCATGCACGGCGGTCATGCACGGCGGTCATGCACGATGGTCATGCACGGTGGTCATGCACGGTGGTCATGCACGATGGTCATGCACGGTGGTCATGCACGGTGATCATGCACGGTGGTCATGCACGGTGGTCATGCACGGCGGTCATGCACGGCGGTCATGCACGATGGTCATGCACGGTGGTCATGCACGGTGGTCATGCACGGTGATCATGCACGGTGGTCATGCACGGTGGTCATGCACGGCGGTCATGCACGGTGGTCATGCACGGTGGTCATGCACGGCGGTCATGTACGGTGGTCATGCACGGCGGTCATGCACGTGGTCATGCACGGGGGTCATGCACGGTGGTCATGCACGGTGGTCATGCACGGCGGTCATGCACGTTGGTCATGCACGGTGGTCATGCACGGTGGTCATGCACGGCGGTCATGCACGGTGGTCATGCACGGTGGTCATGCACGGTGGTCATGCACGGTGGTCATGCACGGCGTCATGTACGGTGGTCATAGCACGGCGGTCATGCACGGTGGTCATGCACGGTGGCATGCACGATGGTCATGCCACGGTGGTCATGCACGGCGGTCATGCACGGCGGTCATGCACGGTGGTCATGCACGGTGGTCATGCACGGTGGTCATGCACGGCGGTCATGTACGGCGGTCATGCACGGTGGTCATGCACGTGGTCATGCACGGTGGTCATGCACGTTTGGGCATGCACGGTGGTCATGCACGGCGGTCATGCACGGCGGTCATGCACGTGGTCATGCACGGTGGTCTGCACGGCGGTCATGCACGGTGGTCAAAGCACGGGGTGCATGCACGGTGGTCATGCACGGTGGTCATGCACGGTGGTCATGCACGGCGGTCCATGCACAGTGGTCATGCACGGTGGTCATGCACGGCGGTACAAAGTACGGTGGTCATGCACGGTGGGCAGCACGGTGGTCATGCACGTGGTCATGCACGGTGGTCATGCACGGTGGTCATGCACGGCGGTCATGTACGGCGGTCATGCACGGTGGTCATGCACGGCGGTCATGCACGGTGGTCATGCACGGTGGTCATGCACGGTGGTCATGCACGGTGGTCATGCACGGCGGTCATGCACGGTGGTCATGCACGGTGGTCATGCACGGCGTCATGTACGGCGTCATGCACGGTGGTCATGCACGGCGGTCATGCACGGTGGTCATGCACAGCGGTCATGCACGGTGGTCATGCACGGCGGTCATGCACGGCGGTCATGCACGGCGGTCATGCACGGTGGTCATGCACGATGGTCATGCACGGTGGTCATGCACGGTGGTCATGCACGATGGTCATGCACGGTGGTCAAGCACGGTGGTTCATGCACGGCGGTCATGCACGGCGTCATGCACCGTCGTCATGCACGGTGGTCATGCACAGCGGTCATGCACGGCGGTCATGCACGGCGGTCATGCACGGCGGTCATGCACGGTGGTCATGCACGGTGGTCATGCACGGTGGTCATGCACGGTGGTCATGCACGGTGGTCATGCACGGTGGTCATGCACGGCGGTCATGCACGGCGGTCATGCACGATGGTCATGCACGGTGGTCATGCACGGTGGTCATGCACGATGGTCATGCACGGTGGTCATGCACGGCGGTCATGCACGGTGGTCATGGCCGGTGGTCATGCACGGTGGTCATGCACGGTGGTCATGCACGGTGGTCATGCACGGTGGTCATGCACGGCGGTCATGCACGGTGGTCATGCACGGTGGTCATGCACGGTGGTCATGCACGGCGGTCATGCACGGTGGTCATGCACGGTGGTCATGCACGGTGGTCATGCACGGTGGTCATGCACGGACCATCTGAGGGTAAGTGTACACAGGTCCTCCCTCAGTTATCACAACACGTTATCGTTAATAATAACAACAACATAACTGAAATCATAAGTTCGTATCCAGTTATTATTGGATCTAGTCGGTAAAAGTGACCATATGAAACTATGTAATGGACGTAATGGAGATCATTATAACGAATTAACTTTATAACGACCTATTTCACCACCCACTAGGGGTCAGACTATGACCCTTCCTGACCTGTGTCATCCCGTGCAACAGTTCGGGATCGCTCGCCACCGCAGCACGGCACATGATATCCCCCTACCCCGAGGTGCAGGTCTAACACCACATAAGCATCGAACCCATGCCACCTCGTACTGACCACCACCACACCAACAGACAACGCCCCCCCACCCCCAACCACAAGTGAACATCAACTATCTATCAATAGACTAAATCACAGTACCAATTGATTTTCGCCAAAATAGGTCTTCCATTCCGGCCATGGCAATTATAGATCAACTGACGTATCTAAATCGACTCCAAATACATATCTAAATCTATCACAAATACATACCTCTGTCTTCCTGTACGTTGAACCTCATCGTCTTAAAATCATTCATCTTCTAAGCATCACAAACACCTTACCTACACTGGCAGTATAAATACGAAATACAGAAACACACAAGATAAATATGTTAACTACATTTAACTAACACGTCTTGCCTTCATAATGTGTATTATCTCTACTGTAACTTGCAAACTAAACCTCATGGTCATCATTACCAAAACATAACTATCTTCATATACCATCTGTGTGTATATATATATATATTATAATTATATATATATATAATTATATATATATATTATATACATGCTACCTCGTGCGCATGCGGGGGAGGGGGTTGTCATTTCATATGTAGCGAGGTGGCGACGAGAATGAATAAAGGCAACAAGTTGATTATGTACATGTGTATACATGTATATGTCTCTATATGTATATATATGTATACGTTGGAATGTATAGGTATGTATATGTCGTGTGTGGACGTGTATGTATATACATGCGTATGGTGGTGGGTTTGGCCATTCTTTCGTCTGTTTCCTTGCGCTACCTCGCTAACGCGGGAAACAGCGACAAATATAATAAATAAATAAATAAATAAATAAATAAATAAATATATATATATATATATATATATATATATATATATATATATTTATAATATATATATATATATATATATATGCCACCCGTGGTTAGCATGACTGACCATGAGTCACGCACGGGCCAGCTCGGGGGGTCGAGTCCAAATAGGTGTGAACCCTGGTCGTGGTCTCACATGTCGACCACATCTTCGACCAGACAGACTTCCTGCCACACCAGACCATCTGGAGTGAGGGATCGAACCATGGAACCAACATATCAAGGTGAGTGTTGCTCCCGCCACACCACAACACAAGCATCATAAGACCATATCTTCTCTTACCCTCTGGGCAGCGACTAGGATTCGAACCCTGACCATCCCAGCCTGCCACACAGTACGTACGGGTTCGAACCCTGACCATCCCAGCCTGCCACACAGTAGGACGGGTTCGAACCCTGACCATCCCAGCCTGCCAACAGTAGCACGGTTGAACCCTGACCTCCAGCTGCACCAGAGGGACGGGTTCGAACCTGACCATCCCAGCCTGCCACACAGTAGGCACGGGTTCGAACCCTGACCATCCCAGCCTGCCACACAGTAGGGACGGGTTCGAATCCTCGACTTCCAAAGGTCACTCCTCACACACACACACACACATACATACATAGACACACACACACACACACACACATAGATAGAGCTCCTCCACCACATCTTCAGCAGTGGGCGTCGCCGGCAGGGGTGGGGGAGCCACATGGACCCCCACATCGTGGCTGGGGGGGGGGGGTGGGGGGGGAGACACGTAGGGGATGACGTCATCTACACCCCCACACCCACACCCACCTAGTACAGGTTGACAACAAGAACCAAAAAAAAAAAAAAAGAGGGAAGAATTTCCCTGATCACTTCCCCTCCCTCCCTCCCTCCCACACACCAACAACCTCCCTTCCCCCGCCTCCCTTTCCCCACACCAACACTCCCCCCCTCCCCTTCCCCTTCCCCCACACCCACACCCACCTGACACCCCCCCCTCCCTCCCCCTCCCCCACCCACCTATCACCCCCCCTCCCCCCACCTACCCAGCCTGATCACCCCCCCTCCTCCCCCTCCCCCCACCCAGCCGACACCCCCCCCCCCCCCCCACACCCAGCCTGATCACCCCCCCTCCCCCCTCCCTCCCCCACACCAACACCCCCCTCCCCCTCCCCTCCATCCCCCACACCAACACCCCCCTCCCCCTCCCTCCCTTCCCCCACACCCCAACCCAGCATGACACCCCCCCCCCCCCCCACCCCCGGCTGGGCGTCGCTGGTGATGCTCTGTCGGCCATGTTGCTAACGTCTCCCCCTCCTCCCCCCCACATGACCTTCCCCCCCTCCCCCCCCCGAGGTTACTGCTGACGTCATGGTTGTCGTCGTCTGCCCGACCTCCCCTCACACAATACTGACCCTGCCCCTCCTCCACCCTCAACCCCTCCTCCACCCCTCATCCATGCCCTCCTCCCTCAACCCTCCTCCCTCCCTCCTCTCCCTCCCTCCTTCTCTTCCTCCTCCTCTCTCCTCCTCCCTCCTCCTCCTCCTCCTCCTTCCTTCTCCTCCTCCTTCCTCCTCTTCCTCCTCCTCCTCCTTCCTTCTCCTCCTCCTTCCTCCTCTTCCTCCTTCCTCCTCTTCCTCCTCCTCCTCTTCCTCCTCTTCCTCCTCCTCCTCCAACTTACACTTACCCATGAGTCACGTGCCTCTCCCTTACTGCCTTCTTCCTCTCTGTGGCCACTGTGTTGCCAGTTATGGTCAAGTTGTGTATGAAGCCATGGTTCACGTGCCGTGTCGTTGATGGTGTCTCAGGCTGTGTGTGGCAGGGTGTGGTATGGTCAGGGTGTGGTATGGTCAGGGTGTGGTGTGGCCAGGGTGTGGTGTGGCCAGCTTGTGGTGTGGTCAGGGTGTGGTGTGGCTTGGGTGTGGTGTGGCAGGGTGTGGTATGGTCAGGGTGTAGTGTGGTCAGGGTGTAGTGTGGCCAGGGTGTAGTGTGGCCACCCTACTGCCTGTGTGCCACTGATGATGGATGGGTGCCACGGGAAGGGGAGGAAGGGGGGGGGGGAGACACTTGTCTGTGGTGGTGGGGGGGGTAAAGGGGAGACGTGGCAACGATGGAAGGGGAGATGTGGTAGTGATGGGAGGGGAGATGTGGTAGTGATGGGAGGGAGATGTGGTAGTGATGGAGGGAAAGATGTGGTAGTGATGGGAGTGGGAGACGTGGGGAAGTGGAAGGGAAGATGTGGTAGTGATGGAGGGGAGATGTGGTAGTGATGGGAGGGGAGATGTGGTAGTGATGGGAGGGGAGATGTGGTAGTGATGGAAGGGAGATGTGGTAGTGATGGGAGGGGAGATGTGGTAGTGATGGGAGGGGAGATGTGGTAGTGATGGAAGGGAGATGTGGTAGTGATGGGAGAGGAGATGTGGTAGTGATTGGGAGGGGAGATGTGGTAGTGATGGGAGGGGAGATGTGGTAGTGATGGAAGGGGAATGTGTAGTATGGAAGGGAATGTGGTAGTGATGGGAGAATGTGGAGTGATGGGAAGGGAGATGTGTAGTGATGGAGGGGAGATGTGTAGTGATGGGAGGGGAGATGTGGTAGTGATGGAAGGGGAGATGTGGTAGTGATGGGAGGGGAGATGTGGTAGTGATGGGAAGGAGATGTGGTAGTGATGGAAGGGGAGATGTGGTAGTGATGGGAGGGGAGATGTGGTAGTGATGGGAGGGGAGATGTGGTAGTGATGGGAGTAAGAGACCAGTAGTGATGGGAGGGGAGATGTGGTAGTGATGGGAGAGATGTGGTAGTGATGGGAGGGGAGATGTGGTAGTGATGGGAGGGGAAATGTGGTAGTGATGGGAGGTGAGATGTGGTAGTGATGGGAAGGGAGATGTGGTAGTGATGGGAGGTGAGATGTGGTAGTGATGGGAAGGGAGATGTGGTAGTGAGACCAGTAGTGATGGAAGGGGAGATGTGGTAGTGATGGGAGGTGAGATGTGGTAGTGATGGGAGGGGAGATGTGGTAGTGATGGAGGGAGATGTGGTAGTGATGGGAAGGTGAGATGTGGTAGTGATGGGAGGTGAGATGTGGTAGTGATGGGAGGGGAGATGTGGTAGTGATGGGAGTAAGAGACCAGTAGTGATGGGAGGGAAGAGTGAATGTGGAGAGAGGACCAGTTAAGTGTTGGAAGGAAATGTGAGATGTGGTGATTTTAGTGAGAGAATGATTGGAGTGAAGGAGGATATGTAATATCGGACAGGAGCCAGTCCACATAATGTAAGGCGACCATCACAGGTAACAACAAAAACTTTCTTCACTTAACAAATATTGGATGAAAAAGGTTATAACACAACCTATATAAACTGGCTGGCTTATATATTATTCATATCTATTTATTTATACTTAATCGTGGTTTCCCGCGTCAGCGAGGTAGCGCCAGGAAACAGACGAAGAATGGCCCATACACTGATACATATATATACATAAACGCCCATGCACGCACATATACATACGTATACATATCAACATATATATACATATATGTTGATATATACACAGACATATACATATATACACATGTACAATTCAAACATGCTTGCCTTCATCCATTCCTGTCGCTGCCTCACCCCACAGGAAATAGCATCGCTATCCCCCGCGTCAGCGAGGTAGCGCCAAGAAAACAGACAACAAAGGCCCATCGTCCACACTCAGTCTCCTAGCTGTCATGTAATAATGAACCGAAACCACAGCTCCCTTTCCACATCCAGGTCCCACACAACTTTCCATGGTTTACCCCAGACGCTTCACATGCCCTGGTTCAGGGGGATAGGGGAGAAAGAATACTTGCCACGTATTCCCTGCGTGTCGTAGAAGGCGACTAAAAGGGGAGGGAGCGGGGGGCTGGAAATCCTCCCCTCTCGTTTTTTTTTTTTCCTTTCTTTTTCCAAAAGAAGGAACAGAGAAGGGGGCCAGGTGAGGATATTCCCTCAAAGGCCCAGTCCTCTGTTCTTAACGCTATCTTGCTAATGCGGGAAATGGCGAATAGTTTGAAAGAAAAAAGAATATATATATATATATATATATATATATATATATATATATATATATTCTACGTTGAACCTAAGACCAGCAGACAAGGGCAGCATCATATGTTTACAACACCTGACCTCCCGCCAGCAATATACTGTAGTGGGCATGCAGTCCATTTCCGCCTGTATCAGACATGCAATACTTAAGCAACATCTCCCCCCCCCCCCTTCACTCACACTATCAACAGCCTTCATCGAAGCATCTAGACTGCGCACTTGACGCTGCGAGCGGAGGGCAAGTGGCGCATGGTCGATTACGTGTGTGTGTGTGTGTATAGCTTTGACGAACGGAAGAAGGCATTCTCCGTCGTGACAACCACCAGGTCTAGTCCCTCTGCAAGGTGCTGCTCCATCAAGAGGTGAGGTGAGGTGAGGTGTCTGGTGTGTGGTGTGTGTGTGTGTGTGTGGTGAGGTTGGTGACTGGCTACGGGGGGGGGGGGGGGGAGAACAGTACATGAGGGGTGGTGACAGTAATGAACCCTGACTGACACTGTTATGGCTACGGGCGCCGACACATGACGTCACGGCGTTCCATCAACGGCAACTTGGACCTCGACTGTTTCGTCATTCAGTAACTTTTGAGTTCCCTCTTCTCACGTGGGAAGAAGAAGAAGGTTTACCAAGGTGTTCTTAAAGCCATACATGGTCAACACACACACACACACCTCAGGTCAACCATTGCCATATGTGTGTAGAATGACCTTGAAGTACACCAATCAACAGACCGCAATAGTTTACTTCAAATTTGCCTCTTATCCTACAAGGTCACCAGAGTGCATGACGAGAACATGGCCAACATGGCCACCACAACATGGCCAACATGGCCACCACAACATGGCCAACATGGACACCAGAACTTGGCCAACATGGACACCAGAACATGGCCAACATGGACACCAGAACATGGCCAACATGGACACCAGAACATGGCCAACATGGACACCAGAACATGGCCAACATGGACACCAAAACATGGCCAACATGGACACTGCAGGAGGGGCAAACTGGTAAGGTTAGCCCCTCCCCCCCCCCCTTCCTCACGTCTCTACTACACGAAAGTATAAGGTAATTATTTAACGAAACGGAAGATGGAGCATTATGTAGATGTAACATTATGTAGATGGAGTATCTTGTAGATGTAACATTATGTAGATGGAGTATTATGTAGATGGAACATTATGTAGATGGAGTATTATGTAGATGGAACATTATGTAGATGGAGTATCATGTAGATGGAACATTATGTAGATGGAGTATTATGTAGATGGGACATTATGTAGATGGAGCATTATGTAGATGGAACATTAAGTAGATGGAGTATTATGTAGATGGAACATTATGTAGATGGAGTATTATGTAGATGTAACATTATGTAGATGGAGTATCATGTAGATGGAACATTATGTAGATGGAGTATTATGTAGATGTAACATTATGTAGCTGGAGCATTATGTAGATGTAACATTAAGTAGATGGAGTATTATGTAGATGGAACATTATGTAGATGGAGTATTATGTAGATGTAACATTATGTAGATGGAGTATCATGTAGATGGAACATTATGTAGATGGAGTATTATGTAGATGGAACATTATGTAGATGGAGTATCATGTAGATGGAACATTATGTAGATGGAGCATTATGTAGATGGAGTATTATGTAGATGGAGCATTACGTAGATGGAGTATTATGTAGATGGAGCATTATGTACATGGAACATTATGTAGATGGAGTATTATGTAGATGTAACATTATGTAGATGGAACATTATGTAGATGGAGTATTATGTAGATGTAACATTATGTAGATGGAACATTATGTAGATGGAGTATTATGTAGATGTAACATTATGTAGATGGAACATTATGTAGATGGAGTATTATGTAGATGTAACATTATGTAGATGGAACATTAAGTAGATGGAACATTATGCAGATGGAACATTATGTAGATGGAGTATTATGTAGATGGAGTATTATGTAGATGTAACATTATGTAGATGGAACATTATGTAGATGGAGTATTATGTAGATGTAACATTATGTAGATGGAACATTAAGTAGATGGAACATTATGCAGATGGAACATTATGTAGATGGAGTATTATGTAGATGTAACATTATGTAGATGGAACATTATGTAGATGGAGTATTATGTAGATGTAACATTATGTAGATGGAACATTAAGTAGATGGAACATTATGCAGATGGAACATTATGTAGATGGAGTATTATGTAGATGGTAACATTATGTAGATGGAACATTAAGTAGATGGAACATTATGCAAGGAACATTATGTAGATGGAGTATTATGTAGATGTAACATTATGTAGATGGAGTATTATGTAGATGTAACATTATGTAGATGGAACATTAAGTAGATGGAACATTATGCAGATGGAACATTATGTAGATGGAGTATTATGTAGATGGAGTATTATGTAGATGTAACATTATGTAGATGGAACATTATGTAGATGGAGTATTATGTAGATGTAACATTATGTAGATGGAACATTATGTAGATGGAGTTTATGTAGATGTAACATTATGTAGATGGAACATTAAGTAGATGGAAATTATGCAGATGGAACATTATGTAGATGGAGTATTATGTAGATGGAGTATTTTGTAGTTGGAACATTATGTAGATGGAACATTATGTAGATGTAACATTATTAAGATGGAACATTATGATAAGTTAATGTTGTGGGTAAAATATATAATCATACATGACAAGTGAAGACCATGACTGGCGCTACGTGGGGTCAAGTGAGGAGGAGGAAGGGTGTGAGGCAGGGTGGGTGGTGTGAGGTGAGGGTGTGAGGCGGGGATGTGAGGTGAGGGTGTGAGGTGAGGGTGTGAGGTGAGGGTGTGAGGCGGGGATGTGAGGTGAGGGTGTGAGGTGGGGGTGTGAGGCGGGGTGTGAGGTGGGGTGGAGGTGAGGGTGTGAGGTGAGGGTGTGAGGTGAGGGTGTGAGGCGGGGTGTGAGGTGAGGGGTGTGAGGTGAGGGTGTGAGGTGAGGGTGTTGAGGTGAGGGTGTGAGGCGGGGGTGTGAGGCGGGGGTGTTAGGTGAGGGTGTGAGGTGGGGGTGTGAGGCGGGGGTGTGAGGTGAGGGTGTGAGGTGAGGGTGTGAGTGGGGGTGTGAGGTGAGGGTGTGAGGTGAGGGTGTGAGGCGGGGTGTGAGGTGAGGGTGTGAGGTGAGGGTGTGAGGCGGGGGTGTGAGGCGGGGGTGTGAGGCGGGGGTGTGAGGTAAGGGTGTGAGGTGGGGGTGTGAGGCGGGGGTGTGAGGTGAGGGTGTGAGGTGAGGGTGTGAGGTGAGGGTGTGAGGTGAGGGTGTGAGGTGAGGGTGTGAGGTGAGGGTGTGAGGCGGGGGTGTGAGGTAAGGGTGTGAGGTGGGGGTGTGAGGCGGGGGTGTGAGGTGAGGGTGTGAGGTGAGGGTGTGAGGTGAGGGTGTGAGGTGAGGGTGTGAGGTGAGGGTGCGAGGTGAGGGTGTGAGGTGAGAGTGTGAGGCGGGTGCATAAGGGTCGTGTAGTACTACCGTCACACACACACACACATACACACACACACAACACACACACACACACACACACACCAGGCAGTGGTCATGACCACGTGTGGCACCACGAATGGCACCACGTGTGTGTTTAACGTTGTCACTGTCAATGAACAACACCCGCCCACCCACGGGTCGACACTTCCTCACACGACGACCATGTAAGTCCCCGGTGTGGGGACGGGGCCGGAAGGGCGACCCTGGGGGGATGTGGTCCCCGGTGTGGGGACGAGGCCGGAAGGGCGACCCCGGGGGATGTGGTCCCCGGTGTGGGGACGGGGCCGGAAGGGCGACCCCGGGGGGATGTGGTCCACAGTGTGGGGACGGGGACGGAAGGGCGACCCCGGGGGATGTGGTCCCCGGTGTGGGGACGGGCCGAGGCGACCCCGGGGATGTGGTCCGGTGTGGGGACGGGCCGGAAGGCGACCCGGGGGATGTGGTCCCGGGTGGGACGAGGCCGGAAGGGCGACCCGGGGGATGTGGTCCCGGTGGGGGACGGGGGCGGGAGGGCGACCCCGGGGGATGTGGACCCGGTGTGGGACGAGGCCGGAAGGGCGACCCCGGGGATGTGGTCCCGGTTGGGACGGGGCGGTAAGGCGACCCGGGGGGATGTGGTCCACAGTGTGGGAAACGGGCCGGGAGGGCGACCCCGGGGGATGTGGTCCACAGTGTGGGACGGGCCGGAAGGGCGACCCCGGGGG
>NC_092263.1:8642348-8649848 GCF_036320965.1 Panulirus ornatus | reverse complement strand
ACACCACCCACAACCATGTGGAGGATGTGGTAGCACCACCACCACACTGACCACACCACCCACAACCATGTGGTGGATGTGGTAGCACCACCACCACACTGACCACACCACCCACAACCATGTGGAGGAGTGGTAGCACCACCACCACACTGACCACACCACCCACAACCATGTGGAGGATGTGGTAGCACCACCACCACACTGACCACACCACCCACAAACCATGTGGAGGATGTGGTAGCACCACCACACACTGACCACACCACCCACAACCATGTGGAGGATGTGGTAGCACACCAACCACCACCACTACCTACCACCACCACAACCCCCCACAACCATGTGGAGGATGTGGTAGCACCACCACCACACTGACCACACCACCACAACCATGTGGAGGATGTGGTAGCACCACCACCACACTGACCACAACACCCACAACCATGTGGAGGATGTGGTAGCACCACCACCACACTGACCACACCACCCACAACCATGTGGAGGATGTGGTAGCACCACCACCACACTGACCACACCACCCACAACCATGTGGAGGATGTGGTAGCACCACCACCACACTGACCACACCACCCACAACCATGTGGAGGATGTGGTAGCATCACCACCACACTGACCACACCACCCACAACCATGTGGAGGATGTGGTAGCACCACCACCACACTGACCACACCACCCACAACCATGTGGTGGATGTGGAGGGGAGGGTGGAAGGTGCATGGATGGAGACAAGAGATGGGGAGACAGAAGGTTGGAGATACAAGTATGAGATAATGACGAAGGACGAGGAGAAGGGTTCAGCTATTCGTCCAGGCATTGAACAGCATGACCCCGTCACCGTCACAGCATGACCCCGTCACCGTCACAGCATGACCCCGTCACCGTCACAGCAGGACCCCGTCACCGTCACAGCATGGCCCCGTCACCATCACAGCATGGCCCCGCCACCGTCACAGCATGGCCCCGTCACCGTCACAGCATGGCCCCGTCACCGTCACAGCATGACCCCATCACCGTCACAGCATGGCCCCGTCACCGTCACAGCATGGCCCCATCACCGTCACAGCATGACCCCGTCACCATTACAGCATGGCCCCGTCACTGTCACAGCATGACCCCGTCACCGTCACAGCATGGCCCCGTCACCGTCACAGCATGACCCCGTCACCGTCACAGCATGGCCCCGTCACCGTCATAGCATGGCCCCGTCACCGTCACAGCATGGCCCCGTCACCGTCACAGTATGATCCCGTCACCGTCACAGCATGGCCCCGTCACCGTCACAGCATGACCCCGTCACCGTCACAGCATGGCCCCGTCACCGTCATAGCATGGCCCGTCACCGTCACAGCATGGCCCCGTCACCGTCACAGCATGGCCCCGTCACCGTCACAGCATGACCCCATCACCGTCACAGCATGGCCCCGTCACCGTCACAGCATGGCCCCATCACCGTCACAGCATGACCCCGTCACCATTACAGCATGGCCCCGTCACTGTCACAGCATGACCCGTCACCGTCACAGCATGGCCCCGTCACCGTCACAGCATGACCCGTCACCGTCACAGCATGGCCCCGTCCCGTCATAGCATGGCCCCGTCACCGTCACAGCATGGCCCCGTCACCGTCACAGTATGATCCCGTCACCGTCACAGCATGGCCCCGTCACCGTCACAGCATGACCCCGTCACCGTCACAGCATGGCCCCGTCACCGTCATAGCATGGCCCGTCACCGTCACAGCATGGCCCCGTCACCGTCACAGTATGATCCCGTCACCGTCACAGCAGGACCCCGTCACCGTTACTGTTACAACAACACCACCGGAGCCAGTGTGACCACGGGTAGCGGCAGCAGTGGTTATCTTGTAACACTACATCCGGTAACGTCACACAACACCAGGCGTCACGCTCGTGTACATTACGACCATCCCGTCACACCATCTTCCTGACCTCCCTCCCCCACACCTACCACCATCACACAACCCCAGCGTCACATCCTTGCCTATACCACCGTCACACAACCCCAGCGTCACATCCTTGCCTATACCACCGTCACACAACACCAGCGTCACATCCTTGCCTATACCACCGTCACACAATCCAAGACTCATCTACCCACACCTACCACCGTCACACAACACCAGCGTCACATCCCTGCCTATACCACCGTCACACAATCCCAGACTCATCTACCCACATCTACCAGCGTCACACAATCCCAGCGTCACACATTTGTAACAGATAACGTTTTCTTCACCACAGTGACGCGACATGTTACGACAACACCTGGGACACCGTGGGACGTTTAGCTGTCGTGGGAAGAGTTATCCCAACCCTGTGTGTGTCCCAGGGGGCCACACCTGGGCCACAGGTCGGCCTGGCTAGGCAGGAGGGGGGGCCACATCTGTGCCACAGGTCGGCCTGGCCAAGCAGGGGTGGGCCACACCTGTAGGTCGGGCTGGCCAGGCAGGGGGGTAGGCCACATCTGTGCCACATGTCGGCCTGGCCAGGCAGGAGGGGGGGGCCCACATCTGTGCCACATGTCGGCCTGGCTAGGCAGGAGGGGGGGCCACATCTGTGCCACAGGTTGGCCTGGCCAGGCAGGGGGGCCATACCTGTAGGTCGGGCTGGCCAGGCAGGGGGGTAGGCCACATCTGTGCCACAGGTCGGCCTGGCCAGGCGGGGGGGGGGGGGGTTACAACACGTGTGGCCATACCATCCCCTGTGGTAGAACATCATCATTCCACAACCACAACCACTTCCTCACCCCCCTGGAGTCCCCTCCCCCCCGGGACCCAGAGTTACGTGGGTCTTCTGTATTTACTCGTCTGTCTTGGAATTTCTCGTCCCCCCGAGAGTCACGTCCGTGGACACACCACCACCAGCAGCAGTGAGGGCCACATCGTCCGTGGACACACACCACCACCAGCAGTGAGGGCCACATCGTCCGTGGACACACCACCACCACCACCAGCAGTGAGGGCCACATCGTCCGTGGACACACCACCACCACCACCAGCAGTGAGGGCCACATCGTCCGTGGACACACACCACCACCAGCAGTGAGGGCCACATCGTCCGTGGACACACCACCACCACCACCAGCAGTGAGGGCCACATCATGCGTGCGTGAGGCAGGAACAGTGAGGGCCACATCATGCGTGGGTAAGGCAGGAGCAGTGAGGGCCACACAGACGTGTCCACGGTCGGCCTCACTTGGCCACATGGTATCGCTCCTCCTCCCCGGGGGGGGGGGGGAGGGCGGCCAGGGGCAGAAGGGGACCTTGTCATGTGGGAACGCTCGCTCCTGGGGGAGAAAAGGGGAGAGGGGGGGGTCTTCTGGCCATGATACCCCCCCCCCCCAGATAAGGCCCTCCCCCGTGTGGCCAGTGGAGGTGGGGTGGCCCAGCATCTAGCTCTGGGGGGGGGTCGGGAGGCCCCCATGGTCGCTCATCTTTATCTTCGTGAAGAACCACAGCTCACCACCCGTCTCGTGCAGCTGTTACCACTGGAGATAGACACACACACACACACACACACACACACACACACCTAGCAGGGCTGGGTCACCCCTGGGGTGATAATATTGCCCAGCTGGAGACGGGTGGTGGGGAGATGGTGGAGGTGGAGACGGGTGGTGGGGAGATGGTCGAGGTGGAAACGGGTGGGGAGATGGTCGAGGTGGAGACGGGTGGTGGGGAGATGGTGGAGGTGGAGACGGGTGGTGGGGAGATGGTGGAGGTGGAGACGGGTGGTGGGTGGGGAGATGGTGGAGGTGGAGACGGGGTGGTGGGTGGGGAGATGGTGGAGGTGGAGACGGGGTGGTGGGTGGGGAGATGGAGGAGGTGGAGACGGGGTGGTGGGTGGGGAGATGGTGGAGGTGGAGACGGGGTGGTGGGTGGGGAGATGGTGGAGACGGGGGGTGGTGGGTGGGGAGATGGTGGAGGTGGAGACGGGGTGGGGAGATGGTCAGGCCAGTGTAGCACGAGCGACGCCTTCGTCAGGCAACACCTGCAGGAACCAGATCTTATCTCCTGCTGGAGGGCTGGCTCCCCCACACACACCCCCAGAGTCTGGGGTAAGTGGGAACAAAGGCAGGTGCTAACACAGCTGTGTGGGGGAGGTCCTCCATGATATTGGGGGAGAAGGAACACCATGTTGGGGGAGACGTGCTGTGGCGGTGTGGGAGGTGTGTGTGTGTGTGTGTGTGTGTGTGGTAGCAGGAAGGTCGTGCCCTCAGTAAGGTCCAGGTGGAGGCAGCGACCTTCCCTCCCGGACACCACCCCTCACGGCTCAGCCACCCCCCCCCCACCCCTCCCCTCCCCCCCATAACGCCAAGACCTGTATGTACGTATGTATGTATGTATGTATGTATGTATGTATGTATGTACGTATGTATGTATGTATGTATGTATGTATGTATGTATGTATGTATGTATGTATGTACGTACGTATTTATGTATGCACGTATGTATGTATGTATGTATGTATGTATGTATGTATGTATGTATGTATGTATGTTGTATGTATGTATGTATGTATGTATGTATGTATGTATGGTTGTATGTATGTATGTATGTATGTATGTATGTATGTATGTATGGTTGTATGTATGTATGTATGTATGTATGTATGTATGTATGTATGGTTGTATGTATGTATGTATGTATGTATGTATGTATGTATGTATGTATGTATGTATGTATGGTTGTATGTATGTATGTATGTATGTATGTATGTATGTATGTATGTATGTATGTATGTATGTATGTATGTATGTATGTATGTATGTATGTATGGTTGTATGTATGTATGTATGTATGTATGTATGTATGTATGTATGTATATGTATGTATGTATGGTTGTTATGTATGTATGTATGTATGTATGTATGTATGTATGTATGTATGTATGTATGTATGTAATGTATATGTATGTATGGTTGTATGTATGCATGTATGTATGTATGTATGGTTGTATGTATGTATGTATGTATGTATGTATGTATGTATGTATGTATGTATGTATGTATGTATGCATGTATGTATGTATGTATGGTTGTATGTATGTATGTATGTATGTATGTATGTATGTATGTATGTATGTATGTATGTATGTATGACAGACGCATCATTAAGGTCAGTGTTCACCACAGAGAATTGTACTGTGGGGGGTAGTGTGGGTGTGTGTGGGGTGTGTCCCCCCACACACAGAGCGGGCGGGCGGGCGGGCGGGCGGGTAAAGTCATTAAGGTGGTTTGCGTCATCAGTTCACAAGGATGGTTCGTCCATCCAGACCATCCGGATGTCCCACGTCTGGGACGTGTGTGCCCAGCAAAGCACACATCTCTCACACACGACACATTATGTAACCAACACACA
Source organism: Panulirus ornatus (assembly GCF_036320965.1). NCBI lineage: Eukaryota > Metazoa > Arthropoda > Malacostraca > Decapoda > Palinuridae > Panulirus > Panulirus ornatus. Next base: position 8,644,446 of record NC_092263.1, on the reverse strand, counting down.
CATTATATATATATATATATATATATATATATATATATATATATATATATATATATCCCTGGGTGGGGATAGGGGAGAAAGAATACTTCCTACGTATTCCCTGCGTCGTCGTCGTAGAAGGCGACTAAAAGGGAAGGGAGCGGGGGGGGGCTGGAAATCCTCCCCTCTCGTTTTTTTTTTTTTTTTTTTTACTTTTCTTTTACTTTTCCAAAAGAAGGAACAGAGAAGGGGGCCAGGTGAGAATATTCCCTCAAAGGCCCAGTCCTCTGTTCTTAACGCTACCTCGCTATCGCGGGAAATGGCGAATAGTATGAAAAAAAAAAAAAAAAATTATATATATATATATATATATTATATATATATATATATATATATATAATTATATATATATATATATATATTCCTATGAGCCCACGGGGAAAATGAAACACGATAAGTTCCCAAGTGCACTTTCGTGTAATAATCACTTGTTTACCAAGTGGCGTCCTAGCTTCGTCTCTTCCATTTTATCAACTCACTTTTATTTCTCTCTTTTGTCTCCCCTGATGATGTGATTATGACACGAAAGTGCACTTGGCAACTTATCGTGAACACTGGTACAAGACACTGTACACACCCATGGTGCACAGATGATCCACATGAACACTGCCACCAGGCACTGTACACACCCATGGTGCACAAATGGTCCAAATGAACACTGCCACCAGGCACTGTACACACCCTTGGTGCACAGATGGTCCACATGAACACTGCCACCAGGCACTGTACACACCCTTGGTGCACAAATGGTCCACATGAACACTGCCACCAGGCACTGTACACACCCTTGGTGCACAAATGGTCCACATGAACACTGCCACCAGGCACTGTACACACCCTTGGTGCACAGATGGTCCACATGAACACTGGCACCAGGCACTGTACACACCCATGGTGCACAAATGGTCCACATGAACACTGCCACCAGGCACTGTACACACCCTTGGTGCACAGATGGTCCACATGAACACTGCCACCAGGCACTGTACACACCCTTGGTGCACAGATGATCCACATGAACACTGCCACCAGGCACTGTACACACCCATGGTGCACAAATGGTCCAAATGAACACTGCCACCAGGCACTGTACACACCCTTGGTGCACAGATGGTCCACATGAACACTGCCACCAGGCACTGTACACACCCTTGGTGCACAAATGGTCCACATGAACACTGCCACCAGGCACTGTACACACCCTTGGTGCACAAATGGTCCACATGAACACTGCCACCAGGCACTGTACACACCCTTGGTGCACAGATGGTCCACATGAACACTGGCACCAGGCACTGTACACACCCATGGTGCACAAATGGTCCACATGAACACTGCCACCAGGCACTGTACACACCCATGGTGCACAGATGGTCCACATGAACACTGCCACCAGGCACTGTACACACCCTTGGTGTACAGATGGTCCACATGAACACTGCCAGCAGGCACTGTACACACCCTTGGTGCACAGATGGTCCACATGAACACTGCCACCAGGCACTGTACACACCCTTGGTGCACAAATGGTCCACATGAACACTGCCACCAGGCACTGTACACACCCTTGGTGCACAAATGGTCCACATGAACACTGCCACCAGGCACTGTACACACCTTGGTGCACAGATGGTCCACATGAACACTGGCACCAGGCACTGTACACACCCATGGTGCACAAATGGTCCACATGAACACTGGCACCAGGCACTGTACACACCCTTGGTGCACAGATGGTCCACATGAACACTGGTACAAGACACTGTACACACCCTTGGTGCACAAATGGTCCACATGAACACTGCCACCAGGCACTGTACACACCCTTGGTGCACAGATGGTCCACATGAACACTGGCACCAGGCACTGTACACACCCATGGTGCACAAATGGTCCACATGAACACTGGCACCAGGCACTGTACACACCCTTGGTGCACAGATGGTCCACATGAACACTGGTACAAGACACTGTACACACCCTGGTGCACAAATGGTCCACTATGAACACTGCCACCAGGCACTGTCACACCCTTGGTGCACAGATGGTCCACATGAAC
>NC_092263.1:8624059-8626559 GCF_036320965.1 Panulirus ornatus | reverse complement strand
CACATGTGATGGGTACCATACACACATGTGATGGGTACCATACATACATGTGATGGGTACCATACACACATGTGATGGGTACCATACACCATGTGATGGGTACCATACACACATGTGATGGGTACCATACACACATGTGATGGGTACCATACACACATGTGATGGGTACCATACACACATGTGATGGGTACCATACACACATGTGATGGGTACCATACACACATGTGATGGGTCAACCCGATGGGTACCAACACATGTGATGGGTACCATACACACACGTGATGGGTACCATACACACACGTGATGGGTACCATACACACATGTGATGGGTACCATACACACACGTGATGGGTACCATACACACAGGTGATGGGTACCATACACACATGTGATGGGTACCATACACACATGTGATGGGTACCATACACACATGTGATGGGTACCATACACACATGTGATGGGTACCATACACACATGTGATGGGTACCATACACACATGTGATGGGTACCATACACACATGTGATGGGTACCATACACACATGTGATGGTACCATACACACATGTGATGGGTACCATACACACATGTGATGGGTACCATACACACAGGTGATGGGTACCATACACACATGTGATGGGTACCATACACACATGTGATGGGTACCATACACACAGGTGATGGGTACCATACACACATGTGATGGGTACCATACACACATGTGATGGGTACCATACACACATGTGATGGGTACCATACACACATGTGATGGGTACCATACACACATGTGATGGGTACCATACACACATGTGATGGGTACCATACACACATGTGATGGGTACCATACACACATGTGATGGGTACCATACACACACGGTGATGAGGTACCATAAACACACACGACAACACATGTGATGGGTACCCATACACACACTGTGATGGGTACCATACACACATGTGATGGGTACCATACACACATGTGATGGGTACCATACACACATGTGATGGGTACCATACACACATTGTGATGGGTACCATACACACAAGTGATGGTACCATACACACATGTGATGGGTACCATACACACATGTGATGGGTACCATACACACAAGTGATGGGTACCATACACACATGTGATGGGTACCATACACACATGTGATGGGTACCATACACACAGGTGATGGGTACCATACACACATGTGATGGGTACCATACACACATGTGATGGGTACCATTACACACATGTGATGGGTACCCTACACACATGTGATGGGTACCATACACACATGTGATGGGTACCATACACACATGTGATGGGTACCATACACACATGTGATGGGTACCATACACACACTGTGATGGGTACCATACACACATGTGATGGGTACCATACACACATGTGATGGGTACCATACACACATGTGATGGGTACCATACACACATGTGATGGGTACCATACACACATGTGATGGGTACCATACACACATGTGATGGGTACCATACACACATGTGATGGGTACCATACACACATGTGATGGGTACCATACACACATGTGATGGGTACCATACACACATGTGATGGGTACCATACACACATGTGATGGGTACCATACACACATGTGATGGGTACCATACACACATGTGATGGGTACCATACACACATGTGATGGGTACCATACACACATGTGATGGGTACCATACACACATGTGATGGGTACCATACACACATGTGATGGGTACCATACACACATGTGATGGGTACCATACACACAGGTGATGGGTACCATACACACATGTGATGGGTACCATACACACATGTGATGGGTACCATACACACAGGTGATGGGTACCATACACACATGTGATGGGTACCATACACACATGTGATGGGTACCATACACACATGTGATGGGTACCATACACACATGTGATGGGTACCATACACACATGTGATGGGTACCATACACACATGTGATGGGTACCATACACACATGTGATGGGTACCATACACACATGTCATGGGTACCATACACACATGTGATGGGTACCATACACACATGTGATGGGTACCATACACACATGTGATGGGTACCATACACACATGTGATGGGTACCATACACACATGTGATGGGTACCATACACACATGTGATGGGTACCATACACACATGTGATGGGTACCATACACACAGGTGATGGGTACCATACACACAGGTGATGGGTACCATACACACATGTGATGGGTACCATACACACATGTGATGGGTACCATACACACAGGTGATGGGTACCATACACACAGGTGATGGGTACCATACACACAGGTGATGGGTACCATACACACAGGTGATGGGTACCATACACACATGTGATGGGTACCATACACACATGTGATGGGTACCATACACACATGTGATGGGTACCATACACACATGTGATGGGTACCATACACACAGGTGATGGGTACCATACACACATGTGATGGGTACCATACACACATGTGAT
>NC_092263.1:8599059-8616559 GCF_036320965.1 Panulirus ornatus | reverse complement strand
TGTGTTATGTCTGTGTGTGTGATGTATGTGTGTGTGTGTGGTGTGTGTGTGTGTAGGTGTGTGTGTGTGATGTTGTGTGGTGTGTGTGTGGGTGTAGGAGTGTGTGTATGTCGTGTGTGTGTGTATGTGTGTATGTGTGTGTGTGTGTGTTGTGTGTGTGTGTGTGTTTGTGTGTGTTGTGTGTGTGTGTGGTGTGTTGTGTGTGTGTGTGTGTGTTTGCGCGCGCGTGTGAGGGGAGGCACGTCACCCAGAGGTCAGCTGGGAGGCCATGACAATCGGATCGTATCCTGAACCCCCCCCCCTACCCCCCCACGCACCAGGTGGAGGATGGGGGGGTGGTCCGGACCGCGCCGTCACTAGGCTCCAAACACTCACCAACACCATCACCAAACCATTAACCAACACCGTCTCCATCCCAATCTCCAGCACATCACCAACACTCACCAACACCATCACCAAAGCCTCACACAAACCTCACAACACCATCACCAACCCTCACAATACCATCTACAACACCCCACGCTCACACACACACCAACCATCACCATCAACATTCACCAACAACATACCACACACACCCACTACAACTCCCCACCTTCAACATACCTCAACCCCACCCAACCAACCCACCCCCCCTACCACACCCCACCACCACCCCACCCCCCACACCCCACCCCCCACCCACCACCCCCCCCCCCTACCCCCCCCCCCCACCCCCACCCCCCCCCCCACCCCCCCCCACCCACCCCACCCCAACCCCCACCCACCCCCCCACCCACACACCACCCAATACCCCCCCCCCACCCCCCCCCACCCAACCCCCCACCACCCCCCCCCCCACCCCCACCAACCCCCACCCCACCCACCCCCACCCAACCCCCCCCCCCACCCCCCCCCCCCCCACCCCCACCCCCCCCCCCCCCCCACCCCCACCCACCCCCCCCCCCCCACCCCCACCCCCCCCCCACCCCCACCCCCCCCCCCCCACCCACCACCCCACCACCCCCCCCCCCCCCCCCCCCCCCCCCCCCCCCCCCCCCCCCCCCCCCCCCCCCCCCCCCCCCCCCCCCCCCCCCCCCCCCCCCCCCCCCCCCCCCCCCCCCCCCCCCCCCCCCCCCCCCCCCCCCCCCCCCCCCCCCCCCCCCCCCCCCCACCCCCCCCCCCCCCCCCCCACCCCCCCCCCCCCACCCACCCCCCCCCCCCCCCCTACCCCCCACCCCCCACCCCCCACCCCCCCCACCCCCCACCCCCCCTACCCCCCACCCCCCCCCCCCCCCCACCCCCCCCACCCCCACCCCCTACCCCCCCCACAACCCCCCCCCCCCCACCCCCCCCCCCCCCCCCCCCCCCCCCCCCACTCAAACCCATCCCCACACCAACAAACCCCCTCCCCAACCCCCTAACCAACACCCATCACACACCCACACAAACACCCCACAACACCTCACCAAAAACACCCATCACCAACACAACACCAACACCTCCAATACCTCACCAACACCATCCTCAACACCATCACCAACCCATCACCAACACCGTCACCAACACCATCACCCAACACTCACAACACCATCACCAAACCTTCACCACCAAAACCCTCACCAACAACCTATCACAACACCATCACCAACACCGTCACAACACCATCACCACCTCCATCACCAAACACCCTCTCCAACACCTCACCAACACAGGTCACCAACACCTCATACCAAAACCTCACCAACACATCACAACACCAATAACCTATAACACCCTCACAACACCCGTCACACACCACCGTCACCAACCCCCGTCACCAAACACCCTCGCCACACCATCACCAACACCCTCACCAACACCATCACCAACACCCTCACCAACACCCTCTCTAACACCATCACCAACACCCTCACCAACACCATCACCAACACCCTCACCAACACCATCACCTCACCAACACCATCACCAACACCCTCACCAACACCCTCACCAACACCATCACCAACACCATCACCAACACCTCACCACCCCCTATCACAACACATCCCCAAACACCCTCCCCAACACATCAAAAAACACCATACCAACACCCTAAAACCCCAATACCAAACCCTCACCAACCCCCTTCACCAACCCCCATCCCCAACCTTACCACCCATCCCAAAACCCCTCACCAACACCATCACCAACACCAACATAAGTTTTTGACCGGTTGTACACAAACCTCTCTCTCTCCGTACCTGACCGTGTACACAAAGGGTTTTTTCTCCTCTTTCGTACTTGACCAGTTTTACACAAACGTCTCTCTCTCTCTCGTACCTTGACCACGTGTACAAAACCCTCCTTCTCTGACCTTGACCGTGTACAAAAACGTTTTTCTCTCTCTCTGTCCCTGCCCACGGTACAAAAACCCTCTTTTTCTGCACCTTGCCCAGGGTGTACAAAACGTTCTCTCTCTCTTTCTCTCTCTCTCTTTTTCTCCCCTCTCTCTCTCTCTTCTCTCTCTCTCGTTTTTGAACAACGTGTACACAAAGTTTTCTCTTCTCTTTTGTCCCTTTGGGCCCGTGTCACAAACGTCTCTCTTTCTCTTTCCTTAAACCTTTGTAAAAGTCTCTCTTTCTTGGGTACCTGGCGGGGTTAAAACCCCCCCAAAACACACCCCACACACAACACAAAAAAACAAAACAACACACACACAAAAATTTAAACACACAACAACACAACACATAACAAAAAAACACAACACACAAAAACCCCAAAACCCCACAACACACATACGCACACAAACACATACACAAAACCCCAAAACACAAACACAACACACACACATAAAACCACACAACCCCAAAACAAAAACACAACACACAAAAACACACATACGCACAAAAAAAACACACACCACAACACAATAAAACACAACACAAACAACAACCACAACACCCACAACCCCACACAACACATACACCCCACCACACACACAACATACAAAACCCCACACCCACACACAACACACACACAACAACAACACAAAAAACACACCCCCTACACACACACACAAAACACACAAAAACACCACACAACACACACCCACACAACAAAAACACACCCCCACAACCCCACAACACACCACAACAAACACCAACACAACACACCCCACCACACACAACCACACACACAAAACCAAACACATGAGCGCCCACCCCCCCTGTTTTGAAAAGGTGTTTATGTTATGTTGTTCATGTTTGTGACGTCATGGCTGGAGAGTAAGACCCCGTCAGGTGTTTCCTGTGTTGCACTCCAACACGTGCCATGATGACGTCACGCACACGTCAGGACGGGTGACCCCCCCCCCCCCCCTTGCCACCTGCTCAAACCCCGGGACTGGACCGTGTCGACGTTCGTACGTGGTTACGGGGGGAACGGACGGTGGGTAATTAGGTAAATGGGCGGTAGGGGCGGTACTTGGTAGTGGGACGGTAAGTGCGGTACATTCGGTACGTGGGGGCGGTTCCCGGGCGGTACATTTTTCGGTTTCGTTGGGGGCGGTACGGGGGGCGGGGACCCTTCGGTACGTTGGGCGGTTAAAGGTGGGTACAATACGGTTTCGCTGGGACGGTTACGGTGCGTACATTAGGTTTAAATTTGGGCGGTCGTGCGGGCATTCGGTACGTTGGGGACGGTACGGTGCGGTACATTACGGTACGTTGGGGGCGGTACGGGTGGGTACCCTTACGGTACGTTGGGAGGACGGGGGCGGTACATTACGGTTTGTGGGACCCGGGACGGTGCGGTACATTTGGTACTTGGGGAAGGTACGGGGCGGTTTCATTCGGTTTTTTGGGACGGTACGGTGCGGTCAAAAAAAGGTCGTTGGGCGGTACGGTGCGGTACATTTCGGTTTTGGTTTTGGGGGGTGGTTTCTGGTACATTCTTACGGACCCGGGCCGGGACGGTGCGGTACATTACGGTACGCTGGGCCGGTACGGTGCGGTACATTAGGGTTACGCGGGTGGTACGGTGCGGTAATTACGGTACGGGGGGAAGGTGGTGGGAAAATTTGGGAAGGGGAACGGAAAGGGTGGGAAACCCAACGGTACCGGGGAGGGGGGGTTTGGGGTTTGGGGGAGGTACGGGGGGAAAAATTTTGGTACGGACGGTTTTTACGGGGTGGGGTTCATTTGGGTTGGTGGGGAGGTAAAGGGGAAAAACCCTCATTAACGCTACATGGTGGGAATTTTTGGGAAAAGGAAGCTGGGGGTCCGCTTTTTGTTATGGGGGTCTTTTCCCGTTGGGGTCCGTCTGTTACCCCTCTTCGTCCTCCGGGTTTAGCCGGTTGTGCCCCCGTTGTGCCCCGCTGTGCTCGTCTGTGCGTCGTGCCCCGTCTTTCCTTTCCTGTGCCCCGTTTGTGTCTGGCCCGTCGTGCCGCGGGTCCGTTGTGTCCTTGTGCTCGTCTGTGTTCCGTCTGTGCTCGTCTGTGCCCGTTGTGCCGTCTTTTGCCCCGGCTGGTCCGTCTGGGCTCTTTCTGGGGTCGTCTGGGGCCCGTCTGTGCTCTTTTGTGCCTTTTGTGCCTTTCTGTCTGTCTTTTGCCCCGGTCTGTGTGGGTCTGTGTCTTTGGGTGCCGTCTGTGTTGTTGGCCGTTTTTCTCGTCTGTGTGGGCTGGTGGGTCTTGTGGGTTTTTTGTGGGTCTGTCCCCGTTTGTGCTCGTCTGTGCCCGTCTGGCTGCTGTGGGGTCTGTGCTGTCTGTGCTCTTTTTTGTGTCGGTTGTGTCTTTCTGGGGCCCGTCTGGGGCCGTCGGGTGCTTTCTGTGCCGTCTTTTGGTTTTCTGTGCCGTCTGTGTGGGTCTGTGCCCGGTTTGTCCCGTCTGTGCCCGTCTGTGCTCGTCTGGGGTCCGTCTGTCCCCGTCTTTTGTGCCGTCTGTCCCGTCTGTGCCGTCTTGCCCCGTCTGTGTGCCCTGTGTCGTTTGTCCCGTCGGGGTGTCCGTCTGTGCTCGTTTTGGGCTGTCTGTTTTCCGGGTCTGTGCTCGCCTGTGCCCGTCTGTGTCGTCTGTCCGTCTGTGCCCCGTCTGTTTTTTCGTCTGTGTTCGTCTGGCCGTTGCCCCCCGTTTTGTCCCTTCTTTTGCCGTCTGTGCTGTCTGTGTCCGTCTGTGCCCGTCTGTCCCCTTTTCTGTGCCAGTTTTGTGCTCGTCGTGCCCCGTCTGTGCCCGTCTGTGCTCGTCTGTGCCCGTCTGTCCCGTCTTTTGCCGTCTGTGCCTTCTGTGTGGGTTTCGTTTCCCCGGGTCTGTGACGTCTGTGTCGTTGTGTGGGTCTGTGCCGTTTGTTCTTGTGCTCGTCTGTGTGGTTGTCCTTTCTGTGCTCGCCCTTTGGTTTCTGGGTCTTGTGTTTCGTCTGTGCCGGTCTGTGCTAGTCTCCATTGGGCCCCCGTTTTTTCCTCTGTGCTCGTTTTGTGCTCGTCGGGTGTCGGTTGTGCTTTTCTGTGCCCGTCTGTGTCGTTTTTTGGTGTCTGTGTCCGTCTGCGCTGTCTGTGTCTTTCTGTGTGGGTTTTTTTGTGCGGGGTTCTGTCCCTTTTCTTCAGTTTAGGGAGGGGCAGGCGGCTGCCGTGTTGCCATTCACTTTGTTACAACACATTTTACGGGCCCAAAAAGATGTGTTGTGCCCCGAGGGGAGAGAGGGGAGAGGGAAGAGAGGAGGGAGAGGAGAAAAGAGAGGAGAGAAAAGAGAGAGGAGTAAAGGAGGGGATTTGAGAGTGAGGTGAGAGAGGAGAGAGGGAGAGAGGGAGAGGGGAGAGGGGTGAGAGTGAGAGTGAGAGAGAGAGAGAGAGAGATGAGATGAGAGAAGAGAGAGGAGAGAGAGAGCACAAGTACCAGGTACAAAGTGACGGTCCGGTCCGGCGCCAACAACAGACATCAGAAGTTATGTTGTCGCTAGGCAATATGGACCGTCCGTCCGTTCGTCGTCCAGAAGAAGAAGAAGACCTGTGACCGAGACAGATGACGACAGATGACCACACACACACACACCACGCACATCCTGGGAAACCTTACATCAATCTGGAACCTAATCATCCTGGGACACTAACATCACGGGGAAAAACCTACATCATCCTGTTCTTGGAAAACCTACCCCATCCTGGGAATCCTACATCATCCGGGGGAAACCTACACATCCTGGGAAACTTACTCATTCGTGGAAACCTACATCACCCCTGGGAAACTACATCATCCTGGGAAACCTACATCTCCTGGGAAACTTACATTTCAGCTGGGAAACCTATCACCATCTGGGACAACTAACATATGGGAACTACATCATCCATGGGAAATACACAATTGGAAAATCACATCTGGGAAAAATACATCATCTGGGAAACCTACATCATCCGGGGGAAACCTACACATCTGGGAAACTAATCTCTGGGAAACTACATCATCGGGGAAACCCACCCATTGGGAAAACCTAATATCCGGGGAAACAATCATCCTGGGAAATACCCATTGGGAAACTACATACCCTGGGAAACTACATATCGGGGAAAACCCTACATATCCGGGGAAAACCTCATCTTTGGGGAAAACCCTTACATCATCCTGGGAAACCTACACACCCTGGGAAACCCTAATCATCTGGGAACCTAACCCCCGGGGAAAACCCTACATCTCTGGGAAACCTACCCCATCGGGGAAAAACCTAATACCGGGAAAACCCTAACCATCGGGGAAACTACATCATCCGGGGAAAACCACATCACCCGGGGAAACACACCCCCGGGGAAAACCCTACTACCCGGGAAACCTACATCATCTGGGAAACCCCTAACACCCGGGGAAAAACCTACTCTCCGGGGGAAACCTCTAAACCGGGGAAAACTAACCATCGGGGAAACTACATCCCGGGGAAAAACCTTTCATCTGGGAAAAACCTCCCTTTGGGGAAAACCTACCCCCGGGGAAAACCTAACTCGGGGGAAACTACTCATCTGGGAAACCTACCCCCACCCGGGGAAAAATATCTTTGGGGAAACCTACATCATCCGGGGAAAACCTACCCCTCCTGGGAACCTACACCCCCGGGAAAAACTCATCCCCTGGGAAACCCCTAATATCGGGAAAAAACTCACATCGGGGAAACCCCTACATCTTGGGGAAAACTACATATCTGGGAAACCCCACCCATTGGGGAAACCTAATACCCGGGAAACCTACATCATCCTGGGAAACCCATCATTGGGAAACTAATACCGGGGAAACCTAATATTGGGAAACCTACATCATCTGGGAAAAAATCACCCGGGAACCAATCTCGGGGAAAAGCGTTGCAATTTTTTTCCAGTACCCGGGAAAGAAATGCCCCTTGTGTGGTGTGTGTGTGTGGTTATTTAAAAGGTTCCCTCCAATCCCTCCCGCCTTCCCCACTTGGGCCCATCATGTCCATAAGGGGATCTTTTATCACACCACCGACATTTTGGGATGGGATGTCCATAAGGGGATCTTTATATACACCACCAGAATCTTGGGAGGGGTTGCCCCAATAAGGGATTTTTTAACACAACCGGGGTTTGGGGAGGGGTTGCCCCATAAGGACTTTATATACACCCCCAGAATTTGGGAGGGTTGCCCCTAAGGGATTTTATTAACAAAACCAGAATTTGGGACGGGTTGTCATAATGGGCTTTTATACACCCCCCAGCATCTTGGGACTGGGTTGTCCCATAATGGGATCTTTATATACCCCACAGAATCGGGATGGGTTTGTCCCTAATGGGTCTTTATTAACACCCCAGACATTTTGGGATGGGTGTCCATAATGGGATCTTTATTACAAAAAACAAAATTCTTGGGTGGTTGTCCCAAATGGGTCTTTTTCACACACCGGGGACATTTTGGGATGGGTTGTCCATAAGGGATCTTTTTTTAAACCCCCCCGCATTTGGGCTGGGATGCCCCTAAGGGGATCTTTATATCACAAAACCCAGAATCTTGGGATGGGTTGTCCTTAATGGGATCTTTATATAACAAAACCCGGGACTCTTGGGAGGGGTTGCCCCAAAAGGGGATCTTTATATAACCCCACCGACATTTGGGGACGGGTTGCCCCATAATGGGACTTTATATACACCCCCCAGACATTTGGGAGGGGGTTTTGTCCATAATGGGTTTTTTATATACACACAACCCCGACATTTTGGGGATGGGTTGTCCAAAATGGGATTTTATTCAACCACGACATCTTGGGAGGGGATGCCCCAAAAATGGGATCTTTTTACACACCCCCGATTTGGGACTGGGTTGCCCCAAAGGGTTTTTATACACAAAACCAGAATTTGGGTGGGTTGTCCATAAGGGATTTTTATAACACAACCCAGACATTTGGGATTGGTTGTCCCATAATGGGATCTTTATATACACACAACCAGACATCTTGGGACTGGGTTTTGCCCCTAGGGGTCTTTATATACACAAACCGGGCATTTTGGGCTGGGTTGCCCCATAATGGGATTTTTATTACACACACCGAATTTTGGGTAGGTTGTCCAAAATGGGATTTTATATACACAAAACCAGAATTTTGGGATGGGTTGTCCCTAATGGGACTTTATATACACAAAACCGCTTTGGGGATGGGTTGTCCATAAGGGATCTTTTATACCCCAAAACCCAGACACTTGGGATAGGTTTGTCCATAATGGATTTTATTAACCCCACCAGAATCTTGGGTGGGATGCCCCCCGTAGCCAGTGGGTGTATGGTGGAGGGTCGTAGCGTAGGGTTTTGGGTTTTGCCCTGAGGTGACCCATGGAAAATGAAAAACAAAAAATGTTTATGTTTCCCCAATATGAATACAATATATCTGAACTTGATATAATAATAAACAAAACTCCTTCATTCATCATTATGATTTAATATGTAATTGAAATCAATGTGAATGAATATGTAATTTTATGTGAGTGTAAATTGTCATCATGAATAATGTAGAAGATAACCATGAAAACCTGATGTATGATGACGATCGTGGGTCAAGATGAACCATTACGTATTGCTGGGTGAACTGCCACACTGGCCTGCCACACTGGCCTACCACACTGGCCTACCACACCACACTGGCCTACCACACTGGCCTGCCACACTGGCCTACCACACTGGCCTGCCACACTGGCCTACGCCACACTCCTTTGACACACATGGAAACAACGTGGCCTGCCAATATGGCTAGGTGACGCTGGCCTAGAGACATGGCCTACAGGGGGCCTCCACCTTGTTACCTGCTACTACACTTGGGAAACAAATATGGGGCCAATTCACACTGGCGTGCCACAGGGTCCCCCAAAACACTGGGGCCTACCTGACACCTGGCTCTAACGACCAAGGGCCCTCCCCGGGCCCTTCCACATAGCCCCCACACCACTGGACCCCAAGCCACCTGGCCTACCACTTTGGCCTACCACATTAAACTCACACCACTGTGAAAAAAAAGACACTCACTCCCAAACTCACGCCACACTACTGTGACTTTTTACGAAAAGTATGAAAAAAAACGAATCAAAAAAATCCCTTAAAAATGGTGTGGGGGACGCTGCCCAGAAAATGATGACGCGTACGGTGAGGCTGCGTTCCATTTTGGACCTGCTCACTACGACTTGGGAAAACAAAATATAAAAGTGGATCAATTCTACTACATGCAGGAGGGAGCGTGCCATCTATTCCCCCCAAAACACCCCGCGGGAAAAACCCTCCTTGACGACCTTGATGTAACGACCAATGAGGGGGTCAAGATGTGATCTAATACAGGTCGTTAAAAAACGAAACGACCTAACCCCAAAACCTTTATGTACGCAATCCCTTGGGATGGCCGTGGTAGGGAAAAAATTGGTTGGTTTTGGAATTTTACTTGGGCAAAGTACTTCTTCTCCCAAAAAACTGTCATAGGGAAATTCTCCAACAGAGGAATGAAACCCACCCTAAGTCATTTCAAAGACTTTTTTCCCCCGCTGTCTATGGGAAGCCCCCCTACCCGAAGGGAAATGAAGCCTCACCCCAAGTCACTCCAAGTATTTTTCTCCAACAGGGGGAAGATGATCTAATACCAAACGACGACCTAATAAAAAGGCCTCACCGGGGGAGGGTACAAATTTTTTTCTCCAAAGTACTTCTTCTCCAACAGAACTGTCATAGGGAAGATCTCTACCAACGAGAGGAAATGAAAGCCTCACCGTAAGTACACTTCCAAAGTACTTTTTCTCCAACAGAACTGTCATATGGAACGTCTCTACCATCGAGAGGAAATGAAAGCCTCACCGTAAGTACACTTCCAAAGTACTTTTTCTCCAACAGAACTGTCATATGGAACGTCTCTACCAACGAGAGGAAATGAAAGCCTCACCGTAAGTACACTTCCAAAGTTTCTTTTTCTCCAACAGAACTGTCATAGGGAAGATCTCTACCAACGAGAGGAAATGAAAGCCTCACCGTAAGTACACTTCCAAAGTACTTTTTTCCAACAGAACTGTCATAGGGAAGATCTCTACCAACGAGAGGAAATGAAAGCCTCACCGTAAGTACACTTCCAAAGTACTTTTTCTCCAACAGAACTGTCATTTGGAAGATCTCTACCAACGAGAGGAAATGAAAGCCTCACCGTAAGTACACTTCCAAAGTACTTTTTCTCCAACAGAACTGTCATAGGGAAGATCTCTACCAACGAGAGGAAATGAAAGCCTCACCGTAAGTACACTTCCAAAGTACTTTTTCTCCAACAGAACTGTCATAGGGAAGGTCTCTACCAACGAGAGGAAATGAAAGCCTCACCGTAAGTACACTTCCAAAGTACTTTTTCTCCAACAGAACTGTCATATGGAACGTCTCTACCAACGAGAGGAAATGAAAGCCTCACCGTAAGTACACTTCCAAAGTACTTTTTCTCCAACAGAACTGTCATTTGGAAGATCTCTACCAACGAGAGGAAATGAAAGCCTCACCGTAAGTACACTTCCAAAGTACTTTTTCTCCAACAGAACTGTCATAGGGAAGATCTCTACCAACGAGAGGAAATGAAAGCCTCACCGTAAGTACACTTCACATGCACACTAAACCAATACCTCACTGTAACTGCACGCTCGAGGTGGTTCATAATCTTTATTGTAATATAAATGTTTACTGGTATTTGTTCTTATTTGTTTTCCTCGTTCAGCTGACAGTACGCTTCGGTTTCTGACCTCCTGTATTATCACGAACCCAGTGAGTGGTCTGTGGTTGCTGACGTTTCTTTTGTACGTTCGGCGGGTGAGTGTGTCTAGTGAGGTGTGTGTGACAGGAGTGTGTTGTGTTGGTGATGATGATGGAGGGAAAGGCACTCGTCCCACGCCCCGACGTACAATCGCAGCCACACTGACCCTACCACACCACTACCACACCACCACCACACCACCACATGTACCGAGGTTGGCCAATATATCCACTGTTCTGTCTCACCCCTGGACACAAAGGTGTAACCCCCCCCCCACCACCACGACCCCTGACCATCCATTTTATTCCATGAACGTAAAAAAAACTGTCGACGTTCACTGGTGTACTGCTACTGCTGTTCCTCCGTCGTTAACCTCCGTACTGCTGCTGCTGTTCCTCCGTCGTTAACCACGTACTGCTACTGCTGTTCCTCCGTCGTTAACCTCGTACTGCTACTGCTGTTCCTCCGTCGTTAACCCCGTACTGCTACTGCTGTTCCTCCGTCGTTAACCTCCGTACTGCTACTGCTGTTCCTCCGTCGTTAACCTCGTACTACTGCTGCTGTTCCTCCGTCGTTAACCTCCGTACTGCTACTGCTGTTCCTCCGTCGTTAACCTCGTACTACTGCTGCTGTTCCTCCGTCGTTAACCTCGTACTGCTACTGCTGTTCCTCCGTCGTTAACCTCCGTACTGCTACTGCTGTTCCTCCGTCGTTAACCTCCGTACTGCTACTGCTGTTCCTCCGTCGTTAACCTCGTACTACTGCTGCTGTTCCTCCGTCGTTAACCTCCGTACTGCTGCTGCTGTTCCTCCGTCGTTAACCTCCGTACTGCTACTGCTGTTCCTCCGTCGTTAACCTCGTACTGCTGCTGCTGTTCCTCCGTCGTTAACCTCCGTACCGCTACTGCTGTTCCTCCGTCGTTAACCTCGTACTACTGCTGCTGTTCCTCCGTCGTTAACCTCCGTACTGCTACTGCTGTTCCTCCGTCGTTAACCCCGTACTGCTACTGCTGTTCCTCCGTCGTTAACCCCGTACTACTGCTGCTGTTCCTCCGTCGTTAACCTCCGTACTGCTACTGCTGTTCCTCCGTCGTTAACCTCGTACTGCTACTGCTGTTCCTCCGTCGTTAACCCCGTACTGCTGCTGCTGTTCCTCCGTCGTTAACCTCCGTACTGCTGCTGCTGTTCCTCCGTCGTTAACCCCGTACTGCTGCTGCTGTTCCTCCGTCGTTAACCTCCGTACTGCTGCTGCTGTTCCTCCGTCGTTAACCTCGTACTGCTACTGCTGTTCCTCCGTCGTTAACCTCGTACTGCTGTGCTGTTCCTCCGTGTTAACCCCCGTATGTGTGCTGTTCCTCCGTCGTTAACTGTTTGGTCTGTTCCTCGTCTTTAACCCTTTTGCTCTCTGTTCCTCCGTTTTTAAACCCGTACTCTGCTGCGTTCCTCCGTCGTTAACCTCCGTACTGCTCTTGTTCCTCCGTCAAAACCCCTACTTCTGTTTTCTCCGTCTTTAAACCCCGAAATGTACTGCTTTTCCCTCCGTCTTTAACCCTGTCTGCTCCTGTTCCTCCGTCTTTAAACCTCCGTACTGTACTTTTTTCCTCGTCTTTAACCTCGTACTCTTCTGTTCCTCCGTCTTTAAACCCTCCGTACTCTTCTGTTCCCCCGTCGTTAACCCGTACTGCTCTTGTTCCTCCGTCGAAAAACCTCGTACTGCTCTTGTTCCTCCGTCGTTAACTCCGTATGTACTGTTTCCTCCGTCGTTAACTCGTATGTACTGCTGTTCCTCCGTCGTTAACTCGTATGCTACTGCTGTTCTCCGTCTTTAAACCCCGTATGCTCTGTGTTCCTCCGTCGTTCCCTGTTTTGCTATCTTTTCCCCCGTCGTTAACCCCCGTATGTATCTGTTCCCCGTCTTTAAACCCGTATGCTTCTTTTCCCTCCTCTTTAAACCCTCCGTCCGTATTTGGTTCCTCCGTCGTTAACTCGTTGCTCTCTGTTCCTCCGTCGTAACCTGTATGCTCTCTGTTCCTCCGTGTTAACCCCGTATGTTCTGTTCCCCGTCGTTAACTCTTACTGCTCTTGTTCTCCGTAGTTTACCTCGTATGCTGTGCGGGGTTGCTCGTGTTAATGTACTGCTGGGGAAGCACTGTTCCCCGTCGACCCTCCGACACACTGACCCTTAACCACCGACCACTACCTCAACCGTACGGTTGCTGTTCCCTGTCTTACTCCACGGGCTCAGGTGTACCTCCCCCCTCTACCACCGACTGCATGCTTTTCATCCGTCGTTAACCCGTACGGGTACTTACTGCTGTTCCTCCGTCGTTAACCTCCGTACTGCTACTGCTGTTCCTCCGTCGTTAACCTCCGTACTGCTGCTGCTGTTCCTCCGTCGTTAACCTCCGTACTGCTGCTGCTGTTCCTCCGTCGTTAACCTCGTACTGCTGCTGCTGTTCCTCCGTCGTTAACCTCGTACTGCTGCTGCTGTTCCTCCGTCGTTAACCTCCGTACTGCTGCTGCTGTTCCTCCGTCGTTAACCTCCGTACTGCTGCTGCTGTTCCTCCGTCGTTAACCTCCGTACTGCTACTGCTGTTCCTCCGTCGTTAACCTCCGTACTGCTGCTGCTGTTCCTCCGTCGTTAACCTCCGTACTGCTGCTGCTGTTCCTCCGTCGTTAACCTCCGTACTGCTGCTGCTGTTCCTCCGTCGTTAACCTCCGTACTGCTGCTGCTGTTCCTCCGTCGTTAACCTCGTACTGCTACTGCTGTTCCTCCGTCGTTAACCTCCGTACTGCTGCTGCTGTTCCTCCGTCGTTAACCTCCGTACTGCTGCTGCTGTTCCTCCGTCGTTAACCTCGTACTGCTGCTGCTGTTCCTCCGTCGTTAACCTCGTACTGCTGCTGCTGTTCCTCCGTCGTTAACCTCGTACTGCTGCTGCTGTTCCTCCGTCGTTAACCTCCGTACTGCTGCTGCTGTTCCTCCGTCGTTAACCTCCGTACTGCTGCTGCTGTTCCTCCGTCGTTAACCTCCGTACTGCTACTGCTGTTCCTCCGTCGTTAACCTCGTACTGCTGCTGCTGTTCCTCCGTCGTTAACCTCCGTACTGCTGCTGCTGTTCCTCCGTCGTTAACCTCCGTACTGCTGCTGCTGTTCCTCCGTCGTTAACCTCCGTACTGCTGCTGCTGTTCCTCCGTCGTTAACCTCCGTACTGCTGCTGCTGTTCCTCCGTCGTTAACCTCCGTACTGCTGCTGCTGTTCCTCCGTCGTTAACCTCCGTACTGCTACTGCTGTTCCTCCGTCGTTAACCTCCGTACTGCTGCTGCTGTTCCTCCGTCGTTAACCTCCGTACTGCTACTGCTGTTCCTCCGTCGTTAACCTCCGTACTGCTACTGCTGTTCCTCCGTCGTTAACCTCGTACTACTGCTGCTGTTCCTCCGTCGTTAACCTCCGTACTGCTACTGCTGTTCCTCCGTCGTTAACCTCGTACTGCTACTGCTGTTCCTCCGTCGTTAACCTCCGTACTGCTGCTGCTGTTCCTCCGTCGTTAACCCCGTACTGCTGCTGCTGTTCCTCCGTCGTTAACCTCCGTACTGCTGCTGCTGCCCCAACCATCGTTAACCTCACGTTAGAACCACCTCCCGCCCCTGGTGATGGGAGCAGCGGGTTAACGACCCTCAACTACTGCCTGACACTTGGAGGTGTCAGCTGACCCTAACAGTTTGATCTCTCCCATCATCACAGCTGACCTGCTACTGGTCGTAGCGTCTCACCCGGGTAACGTGTTACTCTCGTTACTGCCACACAAGTGTGACAACCACCACACGTTACCTGGCTGAAGGTGTTGTGGTAACAGTACCTGGGAGGCGCGTACGTCTCCTGCAGTACGACACTTCCTTCCTCACTACGACGGTACGACCCTTGAACATGATGGTTCACGTTCCTTCAGTACGACGGTACGACCCATCACCACGACGGTATGACCCTTCAGTACGACAGTACGACCCTTTCAGCACGACGTTACGACCCTTCAGCACGACGGTACGACCATTTCAGTACGACGGTATGACCTATTCCGTACGACGGTACGAACCTTCAGCACGACGGTATGACCATTTCAGTACGACGGTACGACCATTTCAGTACGACGGTATGACCTATTCCGTACGACGGTACGAACCTTCAGCACGACGGTATGACCATTTCAGTACGACGGTATGACCATTTCAGCACGACGGTACGACCATTTCAGTACGACGGTATGACCTATTCCGTACGACGGTACGAACCTTCAGCACGACGGTATGACCATTTCAGTACGACGGTATGACCATTTCAGCACGACGGTACGACCATTTCAGTACGACGGTATGACCTATTCCGTACGACGGTACGAACCTTCAGCACGACGGTATGACCATTTCAGTACGACGGTACGACCATTTCAGTACGACGGTATGACCTATTCCGTACGACGGTACGAACCTTCAGCACGACGGTATGACCATTTCAGTACGACGGTACGACCATTTCAGTACGACGGTATGACCTATTCCGTACGACGGTACGAACCTTCAGCACGACGGTATGACCATTTCAGTACGATGGTATGACCTATTCAGTACGACAGTGCGACCATTCAGTACGACGGTACGACCCTTCAGTATGACGGTACGACCCTTCAGGACGACGGAACTACGATCCCTTGGCGCTAAAACATTCGCACAGTCGTGCTCAAGGGTCGTACCGTCGTGTTAAACGGTCGTATACTGTAGTGTTCAAAGGTTCATATTGTCGTACTCCAGGAGGTCATACCGTCGTGTTCAAAGGTTCATATTGTCGTACTCCAGGAGGTCGTACCGTCGTGTTCAAAGGTTCATATTGTCGTACTCCAGGAGGTCGTACCGTCATGTTCAAAGGTTCATATTGTCGTACTCCAGGAGGTCGTACCGTCGTGTTGACATCACTGGTCGTCTTCTGTCATGGGATGCCAACATGGCATCAGCGGGTGACATGAGGAACGGCAACACATATTCCAGGAACCCAGTGGTCTTCTGGAAGGTGAAGACCATGTGAGAGATGGTCTGAGGTGTCCTGGAAGGTGAAGACCATGTGAGAGATGGTCTGAGGTGTCCTGGAAGGTGAAGACCATGTGAGAGATGGTCTGAGGTGTCCTGGAAGGTGAAGACCATGTGAGAGATGGTCTGAGGTGTCCTGGAAGGTGAAGACCATGTGAGAGATGGTCTGAGGTCGGGAAAGACAGTGAGAACATCTTGGTCTTGTGGGAGAGCTGACCTGGTGATGGTGTCGCGCTGGAACACCCACACACGAGGGACCTCATCATGTCACATCACAAGTCAGTATTCTCCTTCCAGTCATCCATTTTGTGATGGTCATCCAGCCAGAGGCTCCTGTCTTGTTCCAGCAGAACCTCCAGTTCCAGCAGAACCTTCAGTTCCAGCAGAACCTCCAGTTCCAGCAGAACCTCCAGTTCCAGCAGAACCTCCAGTTCCAGCAGAACCTCCAGTTCCAGCAGAACCTTCAGTTCCAGCAGAACCTCCAGTTCCAGCAGAACCTTCAGTTCCAGCAGAACCTTCAGTTCCAGCAGAACCTCCAGTTCCAGCAGAACCTTCAGTTCCAGCAGAAACTTCAGTTCCAGCAGAAACTTCAGTTCCAGCAGAACCTTCAGTTCCAGCAGAACCTCCAGTTCCAGCAGAACCTCCAGTTCCAGCAGAACCTTCAGTTCCAGCAGAACCTCCAGTTCCAGCAGAACCTTCAGTTCCAGCAGAAACTTCAGTTCCAGCAGAAACTTCAGTTCCAGCAGAACCTTCAGTTCCAGCAGAACCTCCAGTTCCAGCAGAACCTTCAGTTCCAGCAGAACCTCCAGTTCCAGCAGAACCTTCAGTTCCAGCAGAACCTTCAGTTCCAGCAGAACCTCCAGTTCCAGCAGAACCTTCAGTTCCAGCAGAAACTTCAGTTCCAGCAGAAACTTCAGTTCCAGCAGAACCTTCAGTTCCAGCAGAACCTCCAGTTCCAGCAGAACCTTCAGTTCCAGCAGAACCTCCAGTTCCAGCAGAACCTTCAGTTCCAGCAGAACCTTCAGTTCCAGCAGAACCTCCAGTTCCAGCAGAACCTTCAGTTCCAGCAGAACCTTCAGTTCCAGCAGAACCTTCAGTTCCAGCAGAACCTCCAGTTCCAGCAGAACCTTCAGTTCCAGCAGAACCTTCAGTTCCAGCAGAACCTTCAGTTCCAGCAGAACCTCCAGTTCCAGCAGAACCTTCAGTTCCAGCAGAACCTTCAGTTCCA